>NC_050181.1:36718361-36828361 GCF_008315115.2 Sander lucioperca
CTCCTTTGCTCTGTGAGAGAGAAGTGGCTGCAGAGGTGGCACCTCCCTAAGCTATCTCATATTTTGTCAGTCAGTTTCTCTTTAAAGTTCCCATATTATGAAAAAAAAATCACTTTTTCTGGGATTTGGGGTGTTATTTTGTGTCTCTGGTACTTCCACACGCAAACAAACTTGGAAAAAAAACCATCCATGCTGTTTTGAGTGAGATACGGGTTTCTGAATGTATCCTGCCTTCAGTCTCCGGGTGAGCTGTTCAAAATCTGCACGGCTTTCTACGTCACTAGCCGAAACGAGGTGGCAACACCATGCTAGCGGTTAGCCCCCTCGTTCTCAATGCTACATTGCTACAACACACACAAGTTCACCATCATCTACAAAAGAACTACTTACATGTCCCTGTTCTGCAGGTATTCCACGCAAAGTTGGAAGTGTGCCCTCGTTTAGAAGAAGTCTCCCGGCTAATCCTGCCTTGTACTGACTGCTGTTAGAGAAACAGCTAGCTAGCAATTGTGAGCCTTACCTAGCTACTGCGCATGTGCGAATCCCAACAAAGATGGTACAGCAGTGAGATGTCTCACTCTGTAGCTAAAACAGAGACCTGAACACACAGGGTGAAAAGAGGAGCTGCAGTAATGTGCAGTACAACAAAAAATATGGTGTTTTTTGATAATTAAACATTAAACCATGTAAACCTATTCTGGTACAACCTCTAAATACAATTATGAACCTGAAAATGAGCATAATATGAGCACTTTAAAGCTCTTTCTCCCTCTCTCTTCTCTCTCTATTTCAACGCTTATACCACGAACACACTCTTTCCATTAATCTGTCTGTCTGTGTGTGCGTGTGCGCGTGCGCGCGTGCGTGCGTGCGTGCGTGTGTGTGTGAGAGTCATCTCCCCTATGTTAAGATAGCAAAGCACAAAGGCAGATGGTATTTCAGCCTTCCTCTTCTTGTGAGCATACACAACACACACACACACACACACACACACACACACACACACACACAGCCAGCTTCTGGCTCCAGTGTACTGACCTTGTGACTTGTAAGCTTTGTTGTATAGACTGTTGTGTAGAGGAACTTTTCTCGTTGCTTTACTTTAATTGTCCAAAATTGTGAAAGTTCCTCACACAATTAGTTTATCTAAAAAACAAAAAAAAAGATTTTGGCCTATCACAGATATACTGGTATATATTGTAAAGGGTATACAGGGTTTCCCGCAGCACTTTGCAGTTAAGGCGGCCGCCTAAGCAAGACAAGCCTGCTGCCTTAACTACGTCGTCAAAAAAAAAAAGAAAGTGAATGATCTAAATCTAATGAAGCAGAAAATATGTTACGGCCACAGCAAACAAACACAACTTAGGCTAAATGTGACCATCAACATATTGAACAACACCAAACCCAAGGAATAATTAAAGTAAATCAAAGTTTATTTACAATTTAACTACAGTTAATTAAACCAAAACTATGGGAGTCTGGAGGTCTAGCCAAAAAGAACAGAAGGGAAGAAGCCTGAGCTTGTGTTAATGTTAAAACACAAATGTCAGCCAAAATATCATAATCATATTTGAAAAAACATTCAAATATCGATATCCATGACATCCTCAAGAATCTCGTTTCAGTTGGGCTTTAATTTATAGTAAAGTATTAAGATTGCAGAGGTAGTCATGTTCTGTGTGGATTATTTCTGTGTCTAATAATGTGACTGCTAAATCTCAGAAGGAGTTGCTCCGTGTTAGTCAGACAAACAAAATAGACAACCCACAAAGCACCCACTCTGGAGATTTCTGCATTTGAAGATAGCATAATAACAGATGTGGGGAGAGTGTCATTGTTGTTGTTGTTTGAAGGATCTCCCACTTTACTTGCTTTGCATACATGAAAGGAAATACCAAGGAGCTAAATGCAAATTTAGGGGAGAATGTCACTTTACCTCGAACTCTGATCACAAGATGCGTTGCTATTAATTATCTTGTGTGCCGGGTCGGTTTACGTAGCTGTCAATAGCGGAACCAAACAAAAAGTTGAATTTCTTAAATAAATTAAAGTAAATTCCGTCCTGTGATGGCGGCAGATGCCCTTGGTGTGTTATGTCGGCGCAACATGTCTCAGGAAGGCCAGGCCTATGGCACGCTAGCATCCTGAAAATGTATTCCATTTCATTATATTTAACCTTGCAGCCTGCTCTCATCAGTGGATCAGGAGTGTGCCATCTCGCAGGCACACCGAGATATAATTACTTTCTAACGCACGAAGAGCAGAGAAAGAGAGAGAGAGCGGCAAAGAGACAGAGAGAGGATGAAGGAATGAACAATGGAGTTTAATTATGCTTTATGGCAACAATTATAGAATGAAAACAGAAAGTCAATAGGCAGAAACATTGTCTCGTTTTCTCTGTTGGGGTGGACTGGGTTTTGCACAGGGCCTGAGGCAAACCAAAACAAGAAACAGTCGAGAGGAAACAAAGGACAGAGGGAGAATATGCCTGATCATATTTATTAGAGAAAGGGAGGAGCTGGTGCAACTCCAAATCCCCCAGTGATTTTCCCCCCCTCTCATATTTCCTCACGCAAACCCGATGCACTACTTCACTAATTGCGCCCTTTGCAAGAAATTAGGAGGCTGTAATGGATCCCACTTGTACTTTCTCCACCTTGATAATTGGAGATGCATGGTTTGGCCCCGCTCTGTTTGTAGGGCAGCGACGAGAAGACGGTGGATTTCGAGGAGCTTCGCATGCGGCGTCAAACTCAGCCGGACGTTTTGTTTTCTGTCGCTTACTCACAGAGCTAGAGTCAGTGGGATTAGCAGTCAGATTATCATGCCTCATCGGCAGCAATGCGCGCGCACGCACACACACACACACACACACACACACACAGATAAGCCACCGTACGCTCACACGCAGACAAACACACTCAATCAAGAACAGATTAATTAAAGGGAACAGTCTAATTAGTGTCATTAAGGAAGGAATAATAGGCTCATACATAGGGAGCTCAGTGTCTACACACACACACACACACACATGCTTACATACCCCAAAACAACAAAAAAAAACATGGAACACAACTAGTCAGCCATCAATGTCCATAAGAAGGAATAGTGTATCAGTTTGTTTGGAAAGTTTTAATGGTGTTGAATCAATATTTCACTGTTGAACACACCACGCTGAACCTAATATGCCTCCTTTTCGCTCTTTATGTGTGATCATGTCTTTTCAAGTTAGAAGAGAGCCGACAAAAGTGGACACAGCTGAGTTGCCATGAGCAACAAGCCCTCATGGTAACCCGGAGTTACTCAACCGCCAAAAAATGCCTTCGGTGGACCGTTGAACAAAGGAGCCAATCAGTAATTGGTTTTTTGCAAAACAACCCTCTGACCACCCTCCTTTTTTTCTTTTCCACTTTAACTTGCTCTCACACAGGCAGGCACAGAACAAATCAGAACCCCAACCTTGCACACGCATGCACACACACACACACACACACACACACACACACACACACACACCTGATTTTATGCTAGGGGCTGTATAAAAATGAATCGAGGGTGACAATGTTATGCCGAGTGGAGCCCTGTGCATCCTATTTTCATCATTTACCCTAGGCTAAATGGATTTGGAACACTGTTGGATGGCTCACCTCTCACACTGATTTGCCTACTTAAATGTGAAAAATGGTACATTTCCAAATTCAACCTCATGTTCTTTCCTTTTTTCTCCCCTCTCACTCGCCTCTGCTAAAGTACTCCCTGCTAGTGACTCAAGGACTCTTTGAAAAAAAGGAAGTGGACCAAAAAAATTGCAGAGGTATTATCACTACAGTAGTATGTTTTCACACTGATAGAAGTGGCATGCATGTACGCACAGTATTGTACTTGCACGCGGATTGGTGGAAAACTGAACTGCTACTACAGAAAGTAAAGGAATACATTTTCTTCAAGTTTCAAGTCTTTTTTGATTTCATGTAATCGTGTGCATGTTAAAGCGTTGGTTCACCCAAATGACCAAAAACGTTTCTTCTCATTTACCCCCTAGCGCTTTAAAGCCACACAGATTGTTTTGGTTTTAAAATATATATCTGTAGACATTTTTTTTTACATGTAAACATAGATTCATTAGCCTGACAAGCCAGACCCACATCAAGATGTTGGGTCTGGGAACTCACCATTGGCAGGGCTCAATCCGAGGGGCGGGATAAACGGTTGTCTTTCAAATTCCCTCTGCACGCAATAGGATAGCGCTACAACCAGGCAGAGCAACGCTAGTTGATAGATTAAACTTTTGCTGTATCCGGTCGGCAAAACTCCGAACACATCTTCCTTTTTTAAGAATGACTTCAGTACCGTTCTTTGTTCTTCCAAGTCTTCCAGAGTCACGGCCAAAGCCGATTCCAAAGACCGTCATTATATTACGCCCGCCCACCGACTCTATACACGATGTGATTGGCCTGACTAGAGTTTGGTTTTTCCAGCTCGCAAGCCAACGGAGAGTTGCTAGACTGACCCTGGCTGCAAATTACATTTACATTTGCTGCCGCTAGGGTGCGTCTAGATTTCTAGGCTATAGATTCATGCCCTCTGCCCCATGTCATGGAGGTGGATGTAATTTCAGTCTGTGGTGCCCACAGCGTTGACTGATAACTACCATATCTCTCTAGCGTCAGTGTCTGGGTCTCACCCCGTTAAAGTCACTTTACTGTGATCAGGTTTCATTGGGACTTCTTTCTTCAGAACTCCATATGAAGACTGTTGACAGTGTGTGTTGATTTTACAGATAGGCGGGAACATTGTTTCTGGAAAGGCAATTTGCTGTTGAATTTTGAAATGCAACTGTGTCAATTCAATGCTGTGAGCAGCACAAGCTAAATACCATTCGCCTTCATTGTATTGGAAGTTTAACACAAGGTTGAAAACAACCTTGTGTTAAAGAAATGCAAGGGGCTGCAGTTGCTTCAGGTACGGGTGAGGCATAAAAAAAAACAATGCAGGAAGGATTAACAGATCTATGAGAAGTACTATCAGATGCCAAAATGATTTTTTTCAATACTATGAGACACAAGTTTTTAGATCTCTGGAAAGTAATCATGACGGCCATCGTTTTTGTCTTGTCGTTGGTTACATAACTGATTATTTAAAAGCAAATGCTCTCGACTCCACATGCGTCTCCTTGCACTCTTCCAACTGTTGCTAACATTCTCTTTCTCACCAGCTTCTTTCTCTCTCCTCTTGTCCTTTGCCCTCACTCTTTACCCTTTCTCCCATGTCCTTACGCTACCTCTCCCTCTCTCTCTCTCTCTCTCTCTCTCTTTCTCTCCACATCTCCCTCTCCTTCAGCCCCTACTGATGGCAACATGTTTATCCATTATTGATATTCTGACTGGGCTTACTTCCCGCCCCCCTGTCGCCCCACTTTCCTCCAGCCTGCCCTACTTCACCAGAGCCCTCACGAGACACACTCACACATACTGTAGATGCATAAGTGTGTGTGTGTGTGTGTGTGTGAGTGAGACAAACGTTGTGAAAACCCTGAGTGTTTATTGAGATGTGTGTGTGTGTGTGTGTTTTCAAGTCAGTGAGACAGAAAGAGAGAGACTAAGTAAGAGTCCACACACAGCAAGAGGGGAGTTTCTATATTTAGATTTTTATTCATATAAGAGACTGTTCCCAGCATCCAATTGTACATACACAAGGCTCAGCAATACATTACAGTCCCTGTTCAGCTCTGTGGCACTGTGTGTAGCGTTTCCACATGTACTGAAGAACTGCAGCTTTTAAAGCAGACTTTGCCGTGTTTTGATTTCCTACACTACAAATCTCCCCAGCTTATATTTTTTAATGAAATGAAAGTGTTGTTCACAAAATGTCCTTGGTTCGACTTTTTCTTTGTAAAGCTGTTGGAACATCAAGTCTTTCTACTTCTCTAGTTTGCTGTATCCCAGCCAATTAGCATACGCTGCGTTCTTTTTCTATTACAGCCTGAATCCCCTCGCGTTTCGAACTGTATGTGGTGCTCAGGGGGGGGGGGGGGCAAAACACGCATATAAACACGTGTGTGCACGTGCAAAAGTGCAAGCAGACACTGCACAGGCACATGACTGACTCTTGCGCATGCATGCACGCACGCACGCACGCGCACACTCGCGCAGTTTGAGAGCTTTGATAAGGCAGACTGTGGAGTGTATTAGTGTGTGATCCTTTTTGAAGGGAAAACATGAAAACGTCTGTTGTGCTTGGAGCAAAGGTTTGTTTGGTGCCGTCCCTCGACTTGGCTCTACGGAGCCCTCGCAGTGGTAGGCTGTTTTGAAGAAATTATCAAATAAGATCTGCTACTTTCCTTCACCACCAGATTGGCTTTAAGCTCTGTTGAATCCTCTTCCACTTCGTTATTTACATAGGTTTTGTGCTGGCATGTGGGAATGTGTTCATTTGTCTCTGCCTTTCTCCTCCCCCCTGCACGTGTGTTTGTGCGTGCATGTTTTGCAGAATATGTTCATGTTGTCCTATCTACACGTCTGTGCGCTCATGTTCTGTGCCATTGGTTAATTCAGGTGCATGTGTGCGTGCACATGCAGACGTGTATCCATGTGAGTGTGTGTGTGTGTGTGTGTGTGTGAGTGTGAGTGTGTGTGTGTGTGTGTGTGTGTGTGTAGAATTTTCCCCCCGTGTTGACTTTTAATTGTTCTGTGCTTCTGAGAGCGTGTGTTCAGTTTAGTCCACAGCAATTGATCTGGAGAATAATGGTTGGTGGAGAGTCCCAGGTCTCCAGAACCACTGTCTGAAACTCCTTGTAATTACCTCTGAGACCACTGGCAAAGATGAAGGGAGAGAGAGAAAAAGAGAAAGTGATAGACAGAGAGAAACAGATGAAATTGATGGAGACATAGCAATAATATGTGAGCAAACCCAAGTACACATGTGTTGGGCGTAGGGCTGCACGATATGACCTAAAATCAAAATTCACGATTAATTGTACATTTTACCTCGATAATGATAAATGAACGATAATTACATTTTTTTGTGATTTGACGACGGACACTGAGTTTTTATTTTTTTTGTATAAAGTTTAAAAAAAAATAATGATAAAAATGTAAATAGGCTATACAATCAATTTTTTAACTGCAAATTAACTTAGTCCTAACTTTGAACCAGCAAGTTGCATTTTAAGCTCCTCTTTTTTTCTGCTTGTGGAGAGCTACGTGGTCACATGAAACTATATCGATGAGGACCGGCGAGTTAAATCGGCCGTCCGAGAGTATACCAGGCAGACACACAGCTGACAACCTGCAGGTGGAGGCGCTAGAGACAGGCTCGGACATACACGCCGCGGGCCGCTGTGCAAAAAGTGTGCCAGAGCCTCCCGGACACGGTGAACTGAGACTCCATTTTCTGCTTGTCGGTCAACGGTTAATGATCGGTTAACATTTCATTTCATTGTTCTATCTTTTGGAAGGCTGGCTGCCAAAAAAACGCCACTTACGAGGTAAACGCTAGCTATCAGTAAACAGAAGGTAGTGGCTGGCGTCTGGTGTGTGCGCCAGTGTTTGAGTGTGTGTGCGTGTCGGCCCGTCCCCGCATTTGGCGACTGGCGAGTGTTAATTTCGGACCCTGCACACGCGGTAGAATGTTTTTAAGGAGAACGTAGGACTATCAACAGAAATAAATTATCGAAATTATCATCATGGGAAAAATACGTCGATAACAGCTTTAGAATTTTGATGTCGATACATTTCGATTAATCGTCCAGTCCTAGTTGGGCTTATTGCTTGGCATGGAGAAACTATGCAGATGGATTTAATTCAGTTTTCTGATTTTTTTTTTTTTGTGCTTTCTGTTGAAACAACACACGGATCACCACAGTTCGTGTTAACAAGGTCCTTGTGTGACTGTCACAAGAAAAGCTCAAAAATAGTTTCTGGTATTAAAGATGAACAGAAAAACGGCAATTAGCTGTTGATTATGCGCCAGAATAACACAAAACAAAAACAATAAATGGTTAAACTACAGAGTGGTTGCAATTTAAAAAAAAAAAAAAAAAAAAAGAATTGTACCGTCATTTTGTATTTTCCTGAATGTATTAAAAGAATTGCTCCTAAATATATGTGTCTGTAAAGGGGCCACATGTTGCACAGGCAGCCTGTCATTCTGTTGATGCCATAGAAGTTGGATCTGCAGGCTTTTTCTTTAGTTGCAAAGCTGTTAGCAGCCCAGGCTGTGTGTGTGTGTGTGTGTATGTGTGTGTGTGTGTGTGTGTGTGTGTGTGTGTGTGTGCGTGTGTGCGTGCGTGCGTGCGTGCGCGTGCGTGCGCATGCTCCAATCAACAGGAGACATGCTCGTGGAGAGCAGAGGCCAGACACAAACACACATGCTTCCGAATTATCAGTGCTAACAAGTACAAGGCTGCAGCGAGCTCCCAGCAGAGCACTGAAACTGAAAATCCTTTACGGTCATTGTTACTTCTTTGTCTGCCTGCGTGTGTCCTTATCCTGCAGCACAACACAAATCTGAGTGGATTCAAACCTAATAGATAAAGGAGATTGTATTCATATATACAAATACACATGGACGTGCATTCACAAGTACACACACACACACACACACACACACACACACACACACACACACCTGCAACATTTGGGAGATGAACTTCATCAGTAACTCCAGCAGCACAGCAAATGGCTTTGTGTCGTTTTTAAGGTATCATCATTTCTCTTTCTCTCTCGTTCCATATCCACAAAAAGATTACATCAGAAAGAGCGTGCGGATGAAACCGGGGGAGCATGAGAGCAGGGGAATAAGGGATGGAGAAAGGGACGGCACCGAAATGAAAATAGGAGATTACTGATCAACGGGTAACACAGGATGGATATTTGATTCAGCCTTTTGTGATGTTTTCTTATCTGAAAACACATAATGCTGTTATGCAGGGCTGGGGCTCAACGCAGGCGCAAAGGATTATTGTTAGATGGAACATAAAAGCAGGCAATTCTCAGGGTTACTCTGCCACGGGAGAGGCACTATTGGTGGTATCATGGTGAAATTGCATTTCATCCAACAGAGATATCAGTTGTTTTTGTTCCCTTTTGAATAAAAGAAAGCCTTTTGGCTGTTTGAGTCACTTAACGCTGAATCGTCTAAACTACCATTGTTGCTGGAGCTTCACACTTTAAATCGGTTGTGTGTGATGGGAGAACTATTCAGAAATTCACAAAATAAACTAACTAAACAACCACTGTACGGTTTTAGTGGGAATGTACAGCACTATAAGCAGTGTTTATATTGCATTGGCGGGGTAAGGATTATGTCCTTGTACTGGAGATCATCAGTAAGCAGTGGTGCATGTCCAGTGGCTGATAACGTTTTAAACATTGATGCGACTTTGAAAAATAACGCATTACGAGTTTATTGGCTTTGAGAGGTGAATGCTGGCAGGTGTGTATGTGTACACACACACACACACACACACACACACCCTAGACATCCCTGTCTTTGTAATTGCTCCTCTCATTGCCCACAGGCAGCGTGAGCTGGCATATAGGCTATATAATAAAGCATATTATCCTGGCTAGTAATGCATTTTTCTGCCTCCTCTAGCCTGATGACAGCTGGAATTGAGCTCTGCGTGTTGCAAAAGGTGAGCCATACTAAATTCCTCCAGGCAGCTAGGAGCTTTGTGTCACAGTGCTGACCTTCTCCTGACAACTGGCATAATGAGTTTTGCAATAGCAACGTCTTCCATGAATGAGCAAGGTTGCTGTTTAGGTTTTACATTGATGTCCAATACGGTACATCCGAAACGGGGTTTTCAAACCTGTTTTCAGGAGATATTGACATTGTGCAGCTTCTGTGGTCCAGAGTCAGATATCTGAAACTCCACTTCTCTAGCTACCTTATTTTCACAACTTAAAAGTTGAAGCTATAGGGCCCTATTTTAACGATCTAAGCGCACGGCGTGAAGCGCAAGGCGCAGGTGCGTTTAGGGCATATCCAAATCCACTTTTGCTAGTTTGACGGTGGAAAAAAGGGTCCGTGCGCCCGACGCATGGTTCAAAAGGGTTGTACTTAGTGTCTTCATTAATTCATAGGTGTGTTTTGGGCGTAACCTGCAATAAACCAATCAGAGTCATCTCCCATTCCCTTTAAAAGCCAGGCGCGTTTGTACCTTGGTGCATTGCTATTATGATGGCGGATTTGCACCGTAATATTTTCATTTGTAATCTTTAGCATGTTTGTGTGCTGCTGCGCTCCCCCTGTGTGTGTAACAAGCATAGTGTGCGCGCTGTGTATAAGCCTAGGTGCATTTTACTAATTTGCTATTAAAATAACAATGAAATGCTGCACTATTGACTTTAGACCAGGTTTTTGTAGGTCAATGGCGCGATCACTTCCCGCTGCCTCAAGATAGCAATAGGCCAAAAATTCACCTGAATACACCTCCCTGTAAGACCAGCACACCCATGGGCGCAAAGATGGGCGCAGGTGCATTTGCTATTTAAATGACATGGGCGCTGGACAGGAAATTGACAACTGCGTCGGTCTTAAACTAGCAAAGACACTTGCGTCGGGCATTGCGCTGCGCTGCGCCGGGTGCAAGATAGGGCCCCTAGTGTGTAGTAATGACAACAACACTGTCGGCGACCGTCCAAGACAATAGCACATTATTTAGGTTGAGTAAATGAAACCGCAATGATTCCTTCTCCTAATACATTACAAAACCCATAACTAACCTGTTCAAGAGCAGTAAGGAGACATCCGTGTCCGACCTGTGTCCCTTTTCTTTTTTCAGCGCTCTCCAACTAGGAAAAGCCACACCAAATGTTATCCGTGTTTGTCTTCACCGTCGGTCACTTTCTTTTTTCAATTTTAGTCCTTCTGCTGAACGTCTAGGTCTTTCCTTAGCAGCACAGTCACTGACTGAAACATGTCGTGGACGCGTCTTTGGGTTTTCAGCCGTGCCTTGACCTGTTGCAGCAGTCCTCTTCGTCTCCAAAGCTGAACGCTGCTGTTGTCCTTTCTCAGCCGTGACGTAAAGCGCATCACTCGAGCTGCTGCGCGCGCAAAGTCACCGGACTACACCGTTTTCTAAACATAGCCATACTGAGAAATACAGAGAGCGTTTTGTGGAGCTGATGTATCAACTCATTTGGCAATGGCTTGAATGTAACGGATGTTCATTAATATAAAATGTCCCGCACTATAGCTTTAAGAGAGATCAAGCACTTTTTTTTGCACAGCGGAGCATTTTCTGTTACCTCACTGATTACTGCTGATGACATATAAACGCAGACAGCAGCAGCCAGAAGAACAGCAATGTGTAAAGTAATGTGTCCCACTTTTCTCTGATCTAATTACTAGATCAGAATCAGCGGCAGTCCACCTGTCAAGTTGTAAAGGGAGCAGTAAATAAAGTTCTCCTGCCACTCACTCGGAGATTACCTGTATTCCCACCAAACAGCTGTGTTTTGACACAATACAATATTTTGCCAGTGAAGAAAAATGCCTGCAGTTTGGCAACTCTTTGATCTGAGTGAGGCAGACTGTCAGCTGTGCCAGGTTGAGGGGTTTGGTAGTGTTACAACTGTGAGACAGGTGAAGCCAACCAGAGACAGCTGATAACGTCACAAATAAAGTAACAGTACCTTCACTATCTCTTGTGGAAAAAGAATACAACAATATTGTTATATACTGTAGGATTTGTAAATTTCTGACTTTGGAGCCTCCAGTGGCAGTATAACAGAAGACGACTTTTGGGATTAGTGGTGTTATATTGAATTGCATTATTTTATACAGGTGCACCTAATAAACTATTAACTTATAGCCTTGCTCCGTTGATGAGTTAGTTTTAATCACATTTAAGTCTACTGATAGTTTAGTCAACAAAAACTTTTACATTTTAGTCTAGATTTCATCATTTACGTTGTATTCTTGTCATTCATTTGCAGTCATGCAGCCTTTGCTCTTGTTTAAATATTCCTTTAGACTTAGATTTATTTTTTTATAAAATGTCTATAAATATGAATTGATTTAGGTGCCTGCATGTTTTGTGATTTGTCTCAGCTGTGTTATTGCTACATTCTAATTTTTCAGGCTGTTAACATGAACCATTTGTACATAAAACTACAAAAAAGTAATGCACTGTAATTCGTATGTATTCCACATATTTATTACTGTATGCAGCACAATGACTGCGGATGTATAAGAGGAGGTTGGGGAGGATGTGTGGGTCATAAAACACAGGGATTTCAAGCGGGGGAGCAAAGTTTGTGTCCCGAAGAAGTTAAGGGGAAAACACAAGACGAAGGTCAGGAAACGGGTGGTCGTGTCCCGGGAGTACTACTTAAGGGTGTATTAACTACTTAAGGGTGTATTGACCCAAACCAAAAAATGTTTTCGTCGTTTTGGTGCCTAAGCTTACAGTAACTGTTGTCACAGCATTAGTTACTTTTTGTCGGCTAAACTCAACTGCAAAGGCCACTTAAAGTGCCCATATTATGCTCATTTTCAGGTTTATAATTGTATTTTGAGGTTGTACCAGAATAGGTTTACATGGTTTAATTTTCCAAAAACATCATGTTTTTGTTGTACTGCAGCTACTATTTTCTCTGTGTTGAGCTCTCTAACAGAGTGAGGCATCAAACCTCTATCCCATCTCTGTTGGAAGTTGCACATGCGCAGTAGCTAGGTAAGGACTACTAGCTAGCTACTACTACTAGCTAGTGGCGCTAGCAGCAGCGCTGGCAGACGAGGGACATGTAAGTAGTTCTATACAATTTCTTTTGTAGATTAGGGTGAACTTATGTGTGTTGTAGCAGTGTTTTGCCATTGAGAACGAGGTGGCTAACTGCTAGCGCTGCTGCTAGCGCTGCTGCTTGCGTCACTGCTAAAACACTGCTACAACACACACGAGTTCAACCTAATCTACAAAGGAAATTGTATGTCCTTCGTCTGCAGGTATTCAACGCAAAGTTGGAAGTGTGCCCTCGTTTAGAAGAAGTTTCCCGGCTAATCCTGCCTTGTACTGACTGAAGTTGGAGAAACAGCTAGCTGATGTGCTATTAGCTAAAGTGGTTAGCACACACCAAATGTTTCGGCCAATGACATAGATAGCCCTGCCGATTTTGAACAGCTCACCCGGAGACTGAAGGCAGGATACATTCAGAAACCCGTATCTCACTCAAAACGGCATGGATGGGTTGGATGGGAAGCACCAGAAACACAAAATAACACCCCAAATTCCAGAAAAAGTGTTTTTTTTTCATAATATGGGCACTTTAAACAATGTCCCCTCACTGCCCTCTGTACCTAGCTCACAGAAACCTGTTCTCAACTACATTGTACTGTTGTCACATGACCAACTCGACACAATGTTGTAGGAATGCGTTGAATGTTTGGAGGAATTGATTAATTTAGTCTATAAATCTGCTGCTTTTATCCTCCCAAGAACCTGTAACGTTTGATAACTTCACTGACGATGCTGCCTATTAGTGCATCAGATTCAGAAGCTAACTCTACATCTGAAGAAGAGATAGCAAAGTGCTCAGTTATATTTAGCTGTCCATGAATGCCAAATGAACAATCTGTATTAATTTGCTAATATAGAGTATTCCTATAATACTTCCTACAGGTGGTTATGATTGCTGACAATTTTTTTTAGATGTCTGTTATTTCAAGTAAACTGCTGCATCTTAAATAGTAGAAGAATGTTAGTTAGGCTATTGCATACAGAGCCTCACTGGTTCACCACAACCCATTATTAGCAATGGGAAGATGGTAATATACAAGATAGGGGAGAGTGTGGGGCGGGGAATCACATTTTAAAAAGAAGTGTGGCTGACGCCAAGGCTGTTACATTTTTTAGCAGGTGTGGAGGTGTCTGTGTGGGCTGAAGTTTTGTGTGAGCAAACTGATACTTGTGTTTAAATGTATATGGCATATTTTCAGTGTGTACAATAGAAAAGTCTCGGGGGGTTGCAAAGGGAGATGAGCGAGAGAGAGTGAGAGAGAGAGAGAGAGAACAGGGGTTATTTAATGATCAGAGCAGTGTAATTACCTCCCAGTGAGGTTCAGCCTTTTAGACTGATGATTATTCAAGGGGAGAAATGTCATTTGCATCTTGTACAGTAATATGTAAAAGTGTTCACTCTCCACTAAATTAAATTGCCACATTGATTTTTTTTTCTCTCCTCGCTAAAAGTACTTCTCTGTTCTTTTCCAGCAGAATTATGGTTTTACATGCACATGAATTTATCCGTGAGTGTAAAAGATAAGATAGTGTCTCTATGTCCTGCAGTTCTCTACTGTTCAGTATCCAGTAATGTCTCCAGGCTTTCGGCTTGCAGATCATTAACAAGGTGTTAGACATTATACTCTGCACTCTATAAAAAAAAGGGCTGTGAAAAGAGAGAGAACCTATTTCACATCCTCCCTGCAGCTCCCTAAAACAAGGCAGGGAGCATTACTGTGAACGAACATTTGCTTGGCGTAATTATCCAAACATTGGCAACACTGCAAATCTTCACGTCCGCCTCTTTTCAGTCTCCTTTTTTCCTGCCATGCAAAATTGCACAGCTTCTACCATAGCCACAAACACCTACACCTGCACACCTTCCCTTGGCAAGCACAGCGCTGGCCATCAGCACCTTCACGGTATGAAATCAAGGACCCTGCCTTCATTCACAGCATCTCCAATTACAGTGGGAGAGAAATAGCACGGAGAGTGAGTGTAATGACAGCAATCTGAGCTGTGCGGGGGAGAGGAGGAGTGCACCTGACTGAGCTCATGTCACATTTGCTGCTGTACCACCTGAGGACAAGTGGAGAGATGGAGGAAATCAAGGAAAAAATAAAAAGAGAGTGAGATTTAGAAGGAAAGCTACAAGAAATAAAACAATATGTTGGATTGTGGGGATACGGTAAGAGTGAGTGACTGAAGGTGGAGAACAGAGAGAGGCGTGGTGAGATTAAATGAGGAAAAAAAGAGACGGTGATTGACAGAGAGCCATCTGTTGATCTTCATGGTTATTTGTGTTGCTTTGAGCCTCTCCCCCCTCCCAACTAGTCCCTCGCGTGGCTGACCGGGGGTCAGCTGTGACTGATAGCCTGCGCTCCTGTTTTCGGCTGACAGATGGGCGCAGGGACCGACTCTAGTGCAGCCTGAAAACGGATTCGCCATGCCTCTGTGTGCTGCCACAGCCATTTCACCCAGCTGTCAGTCACAGACAGCATGGTTGACGTTATCAGTTGTACCCCGCTTAACTGTGGAGGTCTTCTCAGAGAGGCTGCTGGGTAGGAGCCAGACGGGGGGAAAAGGGAGGGGACAGAGAAAATGGAGGCATGGAGGAAAATGATGGAAGTAGAAAATAAGAAGGTAAAACGGAATCTGCAAAGGTTAAAAAAAACAACCATGCAGGCATAAAGCGAGGAATTAAATAGAGAAGGAAGGACAGCTATGGCACGCTGGATATGAGTGCAGAGTAATTAAAATGACATCAGATGGAGGGGCCACTAACATCGTCTCATCCTGTGGATGTGCACATAATGAAGACGGCATCCAAGGCCTTTGGCTCCGCACCAAGAACAGAGAGGCTAAAGATGAAGTACAACAAGAGAATCAATTCTCTCCTCCCTCCTCCCCTCTTCCACTCAGGGAGAGATTTACAGGCCAAGTTATGACAGAACACAATAACGACAGCCATATTTTACTCCTGTAGTCTGACAACAGTATCCGCAGCCAATCAAATCTACCACAGAACAAAGTTATCGCGTGTGTGTGTGTGTGTGTGTGTTGAAACTCTCCTGTCATCGCTAAATGTGATTGTGCCACATTGAGTCGATCCGCTCAATTTATTGGTGTCAGAGATAAGGGATTCTGAGCATAGTGACACAGACTTTTATGGGGAACGCATTAGAAACATAAACAGCCATAAAAGAAACCAGTTTCAATCACTCAGAGATGAGTTGCGTGGAAACATGATCAGGAAACACTGTATGCTCTTAAAAGTCCTAAAGAGGGGCCAAGGGAGTTGGAGAAAGAAATACGAGAGAAAGAAAATAAGGGCTACTTAAAGCCTGGCCAGCCACGGCAGAATGATGAGGAAATAAAGAACGAGAAGAGGAGACGCAGAAAAAAAGAAAGAAAGAAAGAAGGCAACCAGAGAGTTACTTAAAGCTGGAGGAAAGTGTGCATGGATCAATAGATATGGATGTGAATAGGGAGAGTTTTAAATAAGGCTCTTGCTTGTGTCCTCAGATTCTGTTTCACAAAGAAACTCAAAACTCTACGGATCAATACCCGGCTCGTCTCTCTGGCCTGTGTCTTGTGCAGCCTGTAGCCAGCGGCTCCACTTGTATGGCACTGTCTGTGTGTCTGTGCGTCTCCGTTCACAGCACTTGAAACCCCCCTCTGCAGCCCACGGCTCCCTCAGCATCTACACCACCTTTGCTCGATAACTGCTTGTTCATCTATTTTCCCGACAAAGTAACCGCCCTCCGTATCACTGCCAAGTAACAATGTGCTATGTTTCCATTTAAGTAAATGCTAGCTCCGCTACTCTCTATTTGCAATTTGATTTAACAATAGCAATACAGATATGGATATAGCCTATAAACAATGTCAGACACATTTCACATTTGCATTTTGAACATCTGGTACAGGGTGGAACTTTTCCTGGAAGAATTCTTCAGTTTTTATTTATTAAACAGAAGAAATCACCAGTTAACTCAAGGAACTTTGAAATACATTGTGATTGTGTGTGTGTGTGTGTGTGTGTGTGTGTGTGGAGGTGACTAGCTTAGCACAAAGTCTCTTTTCTCAAGAAATAGTAACACGTAACTCCCCCTAAAACCACAAATTGCCGTTTTTACATTTTTGTTAGTGTATGGAATAAACAGATGAGATCTGTGTTAATTAGTAACTTTAGAGGTGTTGTTAGGCAGATGTTTGAACTTTGAAGAGAGCCAGGCTCGCTGCTGATTCAGCTAAACTAAGCGCCTCCCAGATCTTCACATAGACTTGGGATAGGGTGGCATCGATCTTCTCATCTAACGCTAAGATAGAAAGCAAATAAATGCATATCCGCAAAACATTAACCATTTCTTTGTGCTTTGTTAAAAGTAAATACGAAAAACGTTACTCTCCACAGATGTGAAAATGTTTCCCATTTTGAATAACAAGGTCTTTCGTCTTACTGGCATTTATTTCTAAGAAGCTATTTTGACACTAGTCTTGTAGAGTGTAACCCATGGTTGAAATATGAATGCTCTCTCAGTGTCCCTTCTCTGTAATAGGGCAACCAAGGCCATATTATAAACAAACTATACAGGCTTACGTAATATAATGCCGATAAAGGTAACTAAATGCTAAATAATACTTGTGTACTGTACACTCACACTAATGCATTTATGTATAGACACACACACAAAAACACTTTTCATCAATAACAGTCCTTGACAGCCCTGGTGACGTCTGTTATCGAGACGCAGTGAGACTTCCAATGGTTGGTCTGAACTAAGACTGCTTCACTGGCTCACAGCAGCCTCTGGGCGTGTGTGTGTGTGTGTGTGTGTGTGTGTGTGTGTGTGTGTGTGTGTGTGTGTGTGTGTGTGTGTGTGTGTGTAAATGCCTTAATACCCTATTAAAGAACCAATAAATTGATTCCTATGTTATTACTCAAATGTAAATCAGATGGAGAAAGAGACTGTATTTCATGGACAAAGAAGTGTGTGTTTTTCAGTTGTATCACTGACTGTGAGCATGTGGATGTCAGGCTATCTCTCTGCTCACATCCTCCCCCTTGTTTTTATCATTAGTAAAAGCGGACCTTGTTCATCATTATGCTGTGATGGCCGGTTCCCACTGCGCAAATGTCACCAGAGTCCTCTCCCTGTGTCACCTCTGTCTGCTCTCTGCTGTCCTCTCTGACACCTCGGGGACCTGCCTGCCTTTTTTTCTGACAACCCTGGTGATTACGCTCACACTCAGGCACGTGCACTCACACAGACGGCCACACTGGATTGCACATGTGCACGCACACACACACACACACACACACACACACACACACACACACAAACATCCACAGGCATAGACACACAAATTATCATAATCAATTACACCTATTGTAAAATGCAACATTTTGTGCTGCTGGATATACACGGTATAAAATACACTCTATTCCTTACTATGTGATAACAAAAAGAATATATAGTAGACAGTATTGTGTCTTAAATCTGAGCTCCCTTTGACACCCATTACCTATAAATTTGTAACTCTGCATTACAGTACCTCTGACATTGTTAAATTCTCAATAAGCACGTGATTCAGTCTGAAACACTGCTGCTTTTCACCCAAATGTTTGCTTCCCAACCTTACGGATGTATCACCAGAGGAACCATACTTAGTTACATTGTATAGACTCGCGATGTGATTTGGATGCTGTCCTTGCAAACGTCATAGCATTATCTTTAACAGTGTAGAGCAGACACTTGCATTGTAACCAGTTTGATGCTTTTCTCTCAGGGTAAGTGCTGTATGCTATCGGCATGGATTGGTAAATGCTCTTTCAATTAAAAAAACCCACTCAAACATGTGGTGGTGTGCATAAGCTGTTGCCACAGTTGCAGTAATAAATCATAAAAGAAAATGCGGGGTTAAAATGTTGTAAGTAGGGCTGTCAAAATGAATGTGATAATAACTAGGTAGCGTTAAACCTGATCCTGAATCACAAATAAAAGGCCCTTTGAAGATCCACACACTTAATCTAACGAGAGACCTCTCGTTTTGGGTAGCAGGCTTTATTACTTACATTTGTAATTAAATCAATGATCATTAAAAAGCAGCTTAAGACCCCCCCCCCCAAAAAAAAAGAAAAAAAAAGAAACAAAGGTCCTTAAGCAGAAATGGATGAAGAAAAGGGTCTTTTGAGTGGCAAGTTGAGTTTCAAAGCCCTTCCAGATGGTTCTCTCCACAATACTTAAGTTATTTGCATGTGCTGTCGATGGGAACTGAGTTACCACTGGAGTAGTCGAGTTTCAAATACCACAAAAATCAGGACTAAGGGCCCTATTTTAACGATCTAAGCGCATGGCGTGAAGCGCATGGCGCAGGTGCGTTTAGGGCATATCCAAATCAACTTTTGCTAGTTTGACGGTGGAAAAAAGGGTCCGTGCGCCAGGTGCATGGTTCAAAAGGGTTGTACTTAGTGTCTTCATTAATTCATAGGTGTGTTTTGGGCGTAACATGCAATAAACCAATCAGAGTCATCTCCCATTCCCTTTAAAAGCCAGGCGCGTTTGTACCTTGAGGCATTGCTATTATGATGGCGGATTTGCACCGTAATATTTTTATTTGTAATCTTTAGCATGTTTGTGTGCTGCTGCGCTCCCCCTGTGTGTGTAACAAGCATAGTGTGCGCGCTGTGCACGAGCCTAGGCGCATTTTACTAATTTGCTGTTAAAATAACAATGAAATGCTATTGACTTTAGACCAGGTTTCTGTTGGTCAATGGCATGATCACTTCCCGCTGCCTCAAGATAACAATAGGCCAAGAATTCACCTGAACACACCTCCCTGTAAGACCAGCACACCCATGGGCGCAAAGATGGGCGCAGGTGCATTTGCTATTTAAACGATGAGGGCGCTGGACAGGAAATTGACAACTGCGTCGGTCTTAAACTAGCAAAGACACTTGCGTTGGGATTTGCGCTGCGCCAGGCGCAAGATAGGGCCCTAAATGTTTGAATCGATTGACAGCCCTACTGTAGTTGTAAGTAATTAAAGAGTAAAAGTAAAGCAACCAAAGGAAGACTGAGTAATAAGGAACACTAACACTGAAACAGTGTTAGTAAACAACCCTCAAGTTACAGTAAGAAGAATTAGTAGTAATGTATATTATATTTTTGGAAAACCTTTCCTTGCTATACGTTGCTTTCTTTGAACATCAAGTCAATTTGGGTAGCCCTTTACTACACTCACAGGCTCCAAGAGCTTCATAAAAACACCCACACTGATAACAGGGTATCGTGTAATGGAAATGGCACTACTGATGTTAGACCGACAATGACAAGAAGAAGAAAAAAAAACAACCTCCCACGACAACCTCACAGTAAATAGCAGATTCTTCTCTCTGGTCTTTATGTGGGAGAGAAGAGAGAACAATTCCTTTGTGTGGGGCTGAGGTTTGGATACATTCATCAAGGCAAAATGTGTAAAGAAAGGGTTGGACCACCGCTACACAAAGAAAGCTTTTCTTTATGTAGCAAGTCATTAAAGCCACATCTTAACAAGTCATTCCATGCATGCAAACCCATTTCCAAGGCACCGCTTTTCCGATCAGATTTGATAGTCGAATTAGATAAACAAGATTTATTATTATTTCATCATTTTATTTTCCTTCTAGCGTAGCTCATATAGCAGCAGTCTTTTGCTGCTGCGAGTAAGCAGTGAGGAGGAGGAGATGTACCTGGGTCGACCCCCACTGGTTCCTAAAGGGAGTTAAGTGTGTTTGACTCAGAGGGGTGATCAAAGCTTGGCTGCTGGGCAGCATGCCCTTGCAGTATTCTCGTTCTTGCCTTCCATCTTGTTCATCTCGGTAGCCAAAGCGGCTGCTCAAAGCAGAGTACAGAAGACAAGAGAGCTGTGGGGAGGGGGGGACCTTGCTGAGAGCATTTGGAGCTGCAGCAGAGTGTAGCTCGACTGGAGTGAAAATTTAGATATCAGCCACTGAAGAGTTCATTGAGAGAAGGAATTATCAGAGGCTTATATTGTGCGTACTTCTTAGGGCTGGGGGACTTGTATGTTTGTTTGGAGCATAGACTGTATATAAAGATGGATGACACGTCTCCACGTTATCCCACTGTTACCAAAGCAAAGCCAAAATATCCAAGCACATTGGCTCTGACATCCTGTCATTTTGGAACCAGAGTCTACGCAGTAGTGATCGGGCGTTGGAGCCGCGGTATCAAAGTCCCGCCCCAAACGCCTGCCCGAGTCAATCGAAGCTTTCAGTCATGACATTTTCCTCCGTTTTTCTAGCATCAAAGAACGTAACGAGTGTTTTAGCTTTGAGCTCTTTGCTTCGGTTTCACAGGCTGCAACTTCCTGTTTTAGTTTACTCTCAATGCTCTCATCAGCAGGGCCACGCAGAATCTAAAAAAATAATTTAAAGATTATTTTTCGGGGGATTTTTAGGCCTTTATTTTCACAGGACAGCTGAAGACATGAAAGGGGAGATAGAGGGGGGAATGACATGCTGCAAAGGGCCGCAGGTCGGAGTCGAACCCGCGGCCGCTGCATCAAGGAGTAAACCTCTATACATGTGTGCCTGCTTTACCATCTGAGCTAACCCAGCCACGGACGCAGAATTTTTTTCCACAAATTCCCCGCAATTAAAAAAGAAATAAAAATGAAATGATAACACATCCCCACCAACAGCAGAAAAAAAGTCCGCTAAATTCCGCAGATTTTCAATCTGGATCACCGCTGAAAACTGCAGATACCGTTTGGTCCTGCCATCAGGGTCGTTTTTTAGCCCACACGTTAGCGAGTGGGCGGCGGAGAGAGACAAAAAAGAGAGAGGGAGGTGTGTGTGTCAGCGAGTAGGAAGTTGGCAGTTACGCCGTAGCTGTGAACATAGCAGTGCAAAGTGTGTACAAGTTTATTTGTCGGTGAATAAGTGCTACAACTTCTTAAGACCCAAGCCAAGTTTCCGTGTCTTGCTTGCTACCTGCTGGTTAAAGAAAGGGAAGGAGATCTCTCCCTCGCCAACCCAGGGAAGACCCCGATTAGTCATAAACACCTTGTCAGTATATTTTATATTCCATAGTTATAGATTTATGATCCAAGGTTTTTCACAGACAGGAGTTAAACTGGACATTGATGTGGCCGGGTTGGCTCAGTGGGTAGAGCAGGCGCACATATACTGAGAGGTTTATGCCTCGACGCAGAGGTCCAGGGTTCGAGACCGACCTGTGACGATTTCCTACATGTCTTCCCTCTCTCTCTCCCCTTTCTCACCTAGCTGTCCTATCCATTAAAGGCGGAAAAGCCCAAAAAAATCTTTAAAAAAAACTGGACATTCATTAAGTCATACACTTGCTACGAGTTGTAAAGGAGCCTTAAACTAACACTGTTAGTTGTTTGTGTAGTTGTCATGGTGGCCCTGTAACTGTTCAGAGGGAATAATGTGGTAGATATATGATTTATGGGCTTTTCCAAATGTTTCCAAAAGAAACACATTACTTTTAGAAATTCAGTGTTTGCACATGTTTCTCAGTATCTACAAAATATGATTATGATACAAACTTGGGTAACACTTTACTATCTAGGTATCTACATAAGAGTGACATGACACTGTCATGAACCCTAACCCTAACCATAACCATAACTTGTCATGACAAAAACCGAATCACACGTTATGTCATAAACGTTTATGACTTGTTTATAATGTTTATGACACGTTCGTGACAGACGACAAACTTGTTTTATACTGATCATATCGACATCAGTAAATATCGACCATAACCACAATGTTAATATTGGTTATCGGCCAAACTTTTAATATCGGTGCATCCCTGGAAGTAATAAACCTTGACCGAGCCCATTCATCGAGACATCTCCTCCCAGAGCAGCTGAGCGTGGAATAAGTACAAAAACACAAGGTGGACTCAAACATAAACACTTAGGGAGTTATTGATTCCATTCAGAAGGATGCATTGATGAGCTTACAAAAGCTAATAAATAGTGTGTTTTTGTAATATGTTGTTGGCCTGTGAAGTCAATATTGTGTATTATCTGTGACAATAACATCCAAATGATGCTGTCATGAGTCATTGAAGGCTATGCTCGGTCCTGTTGCCCTCAAGTATAAAAAATGGAAATAGAAAGAATGCAATAATTGCAGGTGGTGTGTTCGGGGTCAATTGTCCCTTGAACAGCGGACATTAAGGAAAAAAAAAACGACAAAAGAGCGAGCCTCCGGTGCGTTTGATGGCGTATTAAGGTTTTGTATAAGTCATTTAACCTTTCACCTCCAGGCAATTATGAATTTCCCTGCCATGTTTAATCAATGCTATCGATCGCTGTCGTTAGGTCTGTATTAATTGGACTTGTCAAAAGGCATAATCCTGGCCACCATGAGGCTGCGTCTGCCCAGGAGAGGTTATCACCAGGGATCAGAGCTGAATGGTAATGACGGTGTATGGGCACAAGAGATAATACCAGACGTGTGTGCGTGGGTGTGGCGGGGGGGGGGGGTTCACTGGGTTTAGTCTGTGTGTGTTTGGAATTTTAATGATGTCACCACCTACTACGGAGTTCACTATTGTATTGTTCACAAACACAATGTATCCTCTTCACACTTTCTCTTCCTCCGTTTTCTCGTCTTTGTGTGTGTGTGTGTGTGTGTGTGTGTGTGTGTGTGTGTGTATTACCTTATGGGGACAAAAAGATGGTCCCCACAACATAAATGAATAGATTTTGGTCATTGGTTTGCGTGTGTGTGTGTGTGTGTGTGTGTGTGTGTGTGTTTGCGTGTGTGTGTTTGCGTGTATTTGCGCGTGTGTGTTTGTGTGTGTGTGTGTGTGTGTGTGTGCGTGTGCGCAACTAGCTGATGAACATAGTGGAGCATTTAGCCGCTAAAGAGCCAGATCTTTTTCTCAGTTTTCTCAGCCAGCCACCAGGGGGCGATCCAGATGTTTTGGCTTCACTTATACAATCTATGCATCAACACTTGGTAGATACAAGCAACTTGTAGATACGGCAACTGTTTGCTAACAAGTTCCCCATATCAACCTTAAAAAGGGATACAAAAGTATGTGAGTGATGTGTTTTTGCTTAACTGAATAAGTTATTGCAGGTTTAAGGTCAGGTTTTTCAGGTTAGAGAAAAGGTTAGGGTTAGGTATGTTATGGTTAGGGTTAGGTAAGACTCCAGGGAATGAATGTTAGTCAATGTAATGTCCCAAGTGTCAAAAATAAGTCAGTGTGTAGGACAATACTATATATAGTGCACAGCTATATATCTTCTGATCAAGTGGAGTGTTGACTGTGGTATCAGCAGGGGGATATGTTGACCACATACACATACAATATGGTATACACAGGGTGACAGAGAGAGACAGAAACATGTACGTACATACACAATTATTTTCTTTTTCAATTGCTGTTCGCTGTGGATTGATTCTAACATAATGAACAAAGCCATCTTTTGCGGTCTATAAATGAAAGCTGTCTTATAGGCTAAAAAAAAATATAATTCCTTCATTTGTGTAAGAGAACATTGCTAGTATTTTTGTAGTTTTAGATTTTAGATGATCCACGGGTTGAGCCACAGCTGATATGTATGTGCTTCTGTCACTTATTGAATTAACTTCAGGCTTTGGTGGTGTTGCAAAACTCTCTTTTCTTTTTCTCTCTTTTGTTGGCTCAGACACACACACACACACACACACACACACACACACACACACACACACACACATAAACACATGCATACATAAACACAAAATAGCACGTACATGACTGAAATTGGATCAGGTGTCCTCCAACCCCAGCTTCAGCTGTGGGGCCCTAAAATGAGTTCTAACCATCCATCATGCTTTATAGCACATCACACATTACTGCCTGACAACAGACAGAGAGAGACGGAGAGAAGGAGGGAAATTCTGAGACCCCTGTGGAGGGAGGGAGGGAGGGAGGGAGAGTAGTAAAAAGAGCCAAACAGCAGGAGAGAGAGAGAGAAAGAGGGGGGAGAAATGGGGTGAGTGTATGTAAAAAAAAATGAAAGCGGGAGAAAAAGCATCAACCTTTTCTAATCAATATCCATTTCCCGGGGCTGTCATGTTGTTGCGAGAGTGGCTGTTGCATTACCAAACACACAACGTCTGATCCTAAATAAAATATCACCTTCAATCCAAACCATCCCATTCATCTTCATTTAACAAACACTCAGCTTTTGGCAATAGCTTTTATGCACCCTCTGCCATAGTCAGAATGAATATGTCAGAATGACAGCGTCTGGCACCTGCATACGGGAACATTTCTCCACAGGAGACACTTGACTTAGTGGCATTGTTGCACTGCACGAGTCAGATGGCTGTTTTTGTATAGGGACGGATTGCAACATGCAATTTAATTTACAGTTTATGACTCATGACTTGGAGACTTTACGAGGGGGGGGGGGTTAGAATACACTATGAATTTAAATCCAAAGAAGGGCAAGAAAGAAGAGTGTTTTGTGAAGATGTTTCGATGCAGGGCTTTCCAGAGAGTGGGAGTATGCTGTCGTCATGTTAAATGAAATGTTTGTAACATGCACACGTGTTTATGTACTGTATGTCTGTATGTACTGTCCTAATGATACAAAATCAGCTTGAAAATCAGTTTGTGGGTACGGCAGTGTATGTGTCCATGTATATACACTCCTTTAAATAAGTCCAGACCGACAGCTGACCTTATCAGCAGAAAGCAGGATCTAATTTGCGTGATGATAAGTCTGAGAAAAACACGTGAACGCACAAATTGGCTCTCCTCTCGGTTTCTCTTCACTCCCAACTGCTTTTTCCTCTCTTCTCTCTGCCTGTCACGGGACTACGGACGGCATTAAGTAAATCATCTGACTGCGTATCAAATGAAAAAAAGAACAGTGTAATGTCATTACTGACGTACTGCTCTTTCCCCGATTCTCACGGCTCTCTATCAATGGACTCTTCGTTTTCTGAGTGAGCGAGAAGGGCAAAGGAAAGGCTCTTTTGCATTGAGTGTACATCAAGAGTACACAATTCTTTCTCTCTGTTTTGGCCTCTCTCTGTTTTGGCCTCCGGACTGGACTGGATCAACCTGAAAATACCGGCTTTGCATTTTAGTGAGGCTCAAAAATGCTACCTACCTTACATTATTGTAATCTATGTGCTGCTGCTGCACTGAGACATCAATTACATATCTACCTAATCACTAATGGATGCTTGTTCAGTTGTCTGACAACAGAAACTATGTGTAAAAAATCAAAATATGTAAGTTAGCTCCAGAATGGAGGTTTAATAACTAGCTGAGACTTGGCAAAGTAGCAGGACTGTGTCTGTTCCACTCCTCGCCAGATGTTGGCTGTAATACACACTGTGGTTTGCCAGCCTGACAGAAGAAGGGTCTAGCCAATTTTTTATTAGATCTCCACTGTTTGTGAGGATCTTTGTTTAGACGTTCCAGTTTTGAAGGCTGCAAGTTATGATTATTTTCATCATCGATTAATCTGTCGATTAATGGATTAGTTGTTTGGTCTATAAAATGTCAGAAAATGGTGAAAAATGTTGATTGGTGTTTCCCAAAGCCCAAGATGACGTCCTTTACTGTCACAGAGGAGTGAAGAAAGTAGAAAATGCTCACATTTAACAATCTGACTTTTCTTTTTTTTTTTTTTTTTACAGAAAAAATGACTTAAACCGATTATTTGATTATTTTAAAGTGCTCATATTATGCTCATTTTCAGGTTCATAATTGTATTTAGAGATTGCACCAGAATAGGTTTACATGGTTTAATTATCAAAAAACACCATATTTTTGTTGTACTGCACATTGCTGCAGCTCCTCTTTTCACCCTGTGTGTTGAGCTCTCTGTTTTAGCTACAGAGTGAGACATCTCACTTCTGTTCCATCTTTGTTGGGAGTCGCACATGTTCAGTAGCTAGGTAAGGACTACTAGCCAGTCAGAAGCAGAGTATGAGGGCGTGCCACGCTAGCAGCTAGGCGAGCATTATAACGTGTGTTACAAAGTGACTTACGTTCATCACTGAAGTAAAGGCTGGACTACAACAGAGCTGTTTGGAGCAGTTTGTGAACAGTGTTTTCTGTTGGAGATGGTAAGTCCCTTTGGGGTGGACTTTGGGCTTTTTCACTTTGTAAACCTATTACATGCACAAAAAAGATATATAACAAAATAAAGGAAAGGGAAAAAAGCCAAAAAGCATAATATGAGCACTTTAATACAAGTTGGCAATCAGTCGATTAATCGATTAATCGTTGCTGCACTTGTTCTGACGGAGATCGTTAGCTAAAATGACCTGAGAATGCTTGTGTGGATGCATGTCATTTTACACCCATAGACTGTTTTCAGATATGGTGTAAACATAGTCTGAGAAAGAAAGCAAGATGGAAGAGAAAAGAAGCTTGAGTGGGAAAGGTCTTATGTCATCTCATTTGTCTGTCTTTGCCCTCTCCTCCTTTTTCATGGCATCCTGTCGCTCTGTGCTCTGATCTGTGGAGCCGTGACATGGAGCCTGCTCCTCAGAGCTGCATCTCCACTTCAAACACTGAGGCAAACAGGCGCCTGGCTAGCTCACCTGGTAGAGTGTGCGCCCATATACAGAGGCTTAGTCCTCGACGCAGCGGTTGCGGGTTCGATTCCGACCTGTTGAATGTCCTTCCCCCCCCCTCGCTCCCCTTTCATGTCTAAAGCTGTCCTATCTAATAAAGGCCTAAAATGCCACTAACAAAAATCTTTTCTAAAAAAAACACTGAGGTGAATGACCCGCTGCAGCACGGGAGGTTAGCACACAGGATTATATGCATACATACATAGCCACGCACGCACGCACATGCACACACGCACACACACACACGCGCACACACACACACACATGCACACACAGCTGTACGAATGCTTGGGATGTCTTAACTCATCCTTTGGGTCTGCCTGGGATGTCATCTCCTTCAGCAGCTGCTAACAGTCCAGTTCAGCCTCTAACCCTGCCTTGGGGCCCGAGCCTTACAGTGGGGTACTAATGATCTCTCTGCTTCAGACTGTCCCTCCTTCTCCATCCAACCATCCCTCACATGTTCCTCACTGCCGCCGTTACTATATCTCCCTTGTTTACTGAACTGCCTCCACTGTTGATTTTGTCTCTGTTTATAAAGATGCCTGTCAGTGACTGCACCCGTTTAGTATTCTCGCTCGTGAGCACGTCCATAATTGTGCACACGGCTGTACATTTGCTGCTGAGCACATCTTTGTAAATCCGGCGTCCATTAACATTGTGTTTACTGTCTCTGTATCATTAAGAACCGCGGACGTGTGTCCTAGTAAAAGACTGGGACATAAACTGAAGCGTTGCAGCTACGGTCAGACTCACATTATTCTCTGTTCTATTTCCATGGCTGCCTGGGAGCCTAAAAGCCTTCATAAATTACACTGTTATTTGGGTCAAACCTCTGTTAGTTAGCACATTGGCTGATTTAGAGCCCCAACTGCCTGCCCTTAGCTCTGTGTTTGTGCTTTCTATGCTTGTGCACATAACCACACAAGCACAGGCACATGCTATGCTGTAATGGCATAAACAATAAACATTCATTTAATATCTACCAGAGAGTATGACACAGAGAGAAAGGCAGAGAAACGTTTATTTTTATATTTTTGTGAATCAACCACAAGTACTGTAGAGTTTGAGTCAGCACTTGCACACTCTTTTAGTAACCCATCTTGTGTGGTCAAACATCAACTATCACGGTATGTGTGCTTGCTGCATGTGGTTATGGATTGTGTGGGTGTGGGTGGGTGGGTGGGTGGTGGTGTGCATACGCTGGTTTTGCCTCTAAAGTTGCTGTTAGTTTTCCATGACATTTTTCACAGAACCATGTGATTGTGGTTTTACACCACAAAAAAACTTGTTTTTCTCTTAAACTTGTAATTTGGATGTCCTGCAGGTTTTCTGTGTATACTGTACTTCCAGTGGTGATTTTCTTCACTTCTCCCCAAGTCTAACTTCTGTGTCTGTGCATTCGGTTGCTAAATGACATGTTTAATTTCATTCAATTCAATTCCAAAACAACCTATATAAAGTCAAGAAAACTTTATATAACCTGAAAATAAGATGCCAGTATCCCCAAATGAAACTACTTCATCCAGCTATTGTAATTGTCAAGTTTATTATAACTGAAGTTGATGACTCACAGGGCCATGTATGCAGTAGAGTATTGGACAAATAAACAAATTGACCTGATTTAAGGTTCACGGTTCTTTATTATCATGTGCACAGAAAAAACAGAAGTAGTTGTTGGCAATGGAAATCTTAGGCCTCAGGCACCTCCAACAGTGCTCATTAAATAACTATAACAAACATACAAATAAAAGCAAAATCTGTGCAATATCTGTATCTATAAATGAAGTAATATCATTTGTGTAGACAGTATTGCTCATGATGGCACTAGAGGAAAAGTCAGGGGATATTTCAGTCTGGACTAAAGCGGTGGACTGACCGACTGATTGGCTAGTAATTCTGCAGCCCTTGAGGTATGAAAACCTTTCAAAAAAAAGAAAAACACTGGAGCAACTCAATAATACATGATTGTCAATTTAAGAAGTTTTTTTCTTACATTTTAATGGTTTTCACCTAACAACAGATGTAATTATGTTATATGCAAAGGTCCTAAGGTGACCAAGATGGATTATATACTTCTGTTTCATTCCAACAGCCTTTTTACATAAGTTCATTTGGTTACACTTAACTTGAAGGTATCTACATAAGAGTGACATGACACTGTCACAAACGTGTCATAAACATTATAAACAAGTCATAAACGTGTATGACATAACTTTTCTTTTAGTAAGTGTTATTCGGTTTTTGTCATGACAAGTTATGGTTAGGGTTAGAGTTAGGGTTAGGGTTCATGACTGTGTCATGACAGTGTCATGTCACTCTTATGTAGATACCTTCAAGTAAAGTGTTACCGTTCATTTTTCAAAAAGTGGGTATGTCATTTTGGAATGAACATCAACAAGAAATAACCAAATTAACATAATTGCTGATATCCAAATGGATAAGTGCCTCAGATGGTCCTATAGAATTGCAAACAAAGAATGTCTTGGTTAGGTTATTGACCCTTGACCATCGGAAATCCTTCTCATCAACTACAACTCATTGAGCAGCCTGTCACAGATGCTGGTCGATCCCTCATTTTGCCCTCCTCTAATTCTTTTGTTTTTCAGAGGAAAGTCAGTGTTATATGTACACGAATGGCTTTTACTTCACACTTCCACTGTTAAAAACGTTGATGCACTCTGAATTCTTTCCATTTCTTTGCACAATGTGAGCCTTCCTTACTAACACCCTGTTATACACAACCAACAGCACCACTCACCCGGACTCTGTTTTCTCTTATGTCACTGGTCAAATCCCAAGAGGCCGCTAACCAATCAATGCCAAACAGACATGCCCACTTGTCAATGGTAACCATCATGTAGATGACAAACTGGCTGGAGGAAGAGGAGGAGTTGATGCAGGAGGGAAGGCAGCATAGTAAAGAAAAGGTGGTCTAATAATTGTAATTGTAAAAAGAAGACCGGGAGATGATCTAACAGGCTTTTTTTTTAGTAGTAATCCATGCTCATTAACTTACAGTGGCATATTTTTTTATGTAAGTGTGATGTCGTTCCAGTTAGTTTAAAGTAATTCCAACGCACCCCTACAATGTTCTGTGCTTTCCATTCACAACTCTGGAAAGAATTAAGAGACCACCCCATAGCTTTGGAATATCTTAACATAGTGGTCTTCCAAATGTCCTTGGAGGCATCAAAGCTGTGATTAAAAGAAAATAGGGCTTTCTCCCAAAGATAATGATGGTTGAAATTATTTTTGGGGAAGAAAGTTTTAAGGGTATGATCTAATTTCATTAGCATTTCCAATTTTACAGTGCACACGTATTGTGTATTTCAGAATTTAGAAAGAGAATGTTTTTTTTTTATTCTTCGGACTTTGGAAATAGTAGTTTTTTTTTTTTTTTTTTAAGATTATTTTTTGGCCATTTTCAGCCTTTATTTTGATAGGGTAGCAGAAGACATGAAAGGGGAGAGAGAGGGGGGAATGACATGCAGCAAAGGGCCGCAGGTCGGAGTCGAACCCGGGCCTGCTGTGACGAGGAGTAAACCTCTATATATGGGTGCACGCTACCAACTGAGCTATCCGGGCGCCCGGAAATAGTAGTTTGGTAGCTACGTTTCCAGCTGTGTGTGTGTGTGTGTGGGTGTGGGTGTGTGTGTGTGTGTGTGTGGGTGTGTGTGTGTGGGTGTGAACAGAGGCAGAATAGCTTTCTACAAATGCATTCCATTTCGCATTTACCAGACACCTTCCAAGTGCTTTTACTTCCGACAAAAACATTTGTTTTACCTACAGTATATAACAGTGGCACAATTAGGGCTGGGCGATATGGAGAAAATCAAATATCACGATATTTTTGACCAAATACGTCGATATCAATACCGCAACGATATTGTAGTGTTGACTATTGGTGCTTTCACAAAATATTTACACAATGAGATTTTTGATAAATAATCATCAGTAATGTGGATATAATGACTAAGTGGGTAAAGGCAAATAATAGAACAGTTACAACAGTCTGGTAAGGGTTATAAAATGACATCACTTTACTGTAATGCTGCCTTTAGAACCAGGAAAAGACAACACTTATGCCATATTACGATATTACGATATCCAAAATCTAAGATGATATCTAATCTCATATCACGATATTGATATAATATCGATATATTGCCCAGCTTTAGGCACAATTATTCTATTGAGCAAAACCACACAGTATTGTACAGTGTATACTAGATCTGTATTTACGTCTAGAACACTTGTGCTACTGTAAAATAATTCAACCTCATTGTTTCATATCCTCTTCATATGAGAAACAAAACAAGAAGAAAAGTAGAAGATGATACGAAGAAAGGCGCTCAGACTAGAGCCATATTGTTTTAATGCTTTGATGTTACAGAAAACCACATTTCTTATGGGCTACATGATGTAGAGAGTTGAATGTTGCAGGCCCCTGAACTTCTACACCTCCATTTGCTTTTGAAAATATTTCCTATGGATCCACCAACACTAAAAGAGCTTCCCCCAAGCTCAGCCTCAGCCCTTATGGCGCTGACACACCAACCCAATAATCGGCCGTTGGGCAGTCTGGCGAGGTCAGTGACTCCAGTCTGTTTGGTGTGTTCCGTACCGTCGTCCGTCGGAGGAGCTGTCGGCCTTTATTTTGGCCGACCCGACATGTTCAGTCGGAGACAGGGCAGTCGGGACTCACCCGGAAATGGCGAGTGGATGAGCCACTCAAAATCTGACGAAAATCTTTTAAACTGACCTTTGTTGATCTGAAATGAAGACAGATTCAGAAACTGCATGGCCTATTTCTCACTTAAAATGTTTTCAGAAACACGTTTCGGTGAACTATTTCAGTACAATATGAGATCGTATTCTGAACAAGCCGCCATGACAGTCTGGCTGTGAATTTCCGGAGAAAAAAGACCCACAAAACAATACAGAGAAGCGCCGCCTGCTGTTATGGAGACGTATTACGTTTCGCGCGCACGCGCAGAGCGTATGCTCAAGTCGACGTCGCCTCTGTGTTTTGAGGCATTTTTTTGGACCTCGGGGACCCGACTGATCAGTCTTTTCTGCCGACGGTCGGCCGTCTGGTTGGTGTGTAACAGCTCTTAGAGGGGGCGGCTGCTGTTTCTAGACTCTTCCCCCAAACATCAAGGCTTGATTAATGGCACTTGAAGAGCTGTGTTTGATTATACAGGATAGGAAGCACACATCAACACGTGGTGTGTACAAAAGAACACTCTCTGCTCCACACATAGACATGTACACACACACAGGCGACAGGCGACTAGCGCAGGAAATCATGCATCCCGCTGCAATCAGCTGCCACACACAGGGTTCATAATGGGATTTCACAGGAGGGCAGAACTACCTGTACATTTCTGAGTAAGAAGACATTAGCAGTATGTTTACACTTAAATAAATAAGACTTCTATAGACCCCATCACCCCATATGAGTTACCGAGCCATGGAAAGACACAGCCTGCATGTGTGTATCTGTTTGTGTAATTTATAGACCAACAGATGTGGTCGTGCTACGTTTGCTCTAAATTTAGATTTCCATCATCGTTTCTCCGTCGACAGAGAGCACGATTTGAGCGAGAGGGAGTTTAATCTTTGTTGCCCGGGTCCCTCTTGAGTCAGCCAATAGCAGTTCACCATGTTATGTCTGCCAGGCATTAAACTGTGATTTTCACATCTGTAAGGGATTATGTGGTCAATATTATCTCAGTCCTTCCAAACCCCTCCAAGTTTTTCTTCACCTTTTTTTCTCAAACTCAAACTCTATTTATTTTCCTCTCCTCTTATTCTGTCCATCCTCTGTCTGCTTCTGCTCCATTTCGAAATCTGTCACTGATTTTTTGATAGTGACAACTGTCCAATACAGGCAGTATTCTTGCTGATTCTCTTTTTTTTTTTTTTGGTTACCTATTTGACTTGGGTCAAGCTGTATTAGCTTATTTGGTGCCAACAACCATGGACAGATTATGAGACATCAGGCGCCTGGGCACTTTGTTGGGCATTTTGTTTCTCTTTGTAGTCGTTATGTGACTCTTTATTGTCATTTTGCATCTTTTCATAGACGTTTTGCATCTTTTTGTACACATTTTGCATCTCTTTTTGTTATCATTTTAAGTCTCTATGTATTTGTTTAGCGGATCTTTTTGGTTGTTTGTGTCTGTTTTAGTGACATTTTGCAGGTGAGCCAGAACTTTCACTTGCTGCATCTGAACTTCAGTATTTAGGAGATAAACCGAGGGTTCCTGCCACAGCAGAATCACACTGAATTTTCCTCTGCACAGATATTATACCAAATACTACAACACACTATACAACATATCATAGGAAACCAGTAAAGAAAGCCAGAGGTGCAGGTTCTTTTTTCTTAAAACAGAGCTATTGTGTTGTGAACATTTTAAATTGCTCTACAAATTGACTATGTTTTAATGACATGTTACTGTAGCCTCTGCATGCTGTGCTGTGAAGTGGTAATATGAAGGAAAAAATTAGGAAAAACAAACATTGGATTATTTTGGTTTGGGCCCTCTGACCCCTTGGGCCTGTCCACGAATCTCTGCATGTCAACAACAAAAGCACCAGAGTCTCTTTCACCATATTCACTTTGTCTGACTTTGTCACTGATTTAGAGCTGATGCATATAAACTCAACCTATCTGGGATCCAGCTGACCCTAAAGCAAACGCCAAGAATAGTGTCCACACACAATCAAACACAGTTGTGTTATCTTTATTGTCGTTTCACCATTCTTCTCTCCTTTTTTGTGTTATCTGTCCCAACAAAAAATTGCACGGATCAACTCACAGCTCTGTCAACATCCATTTACCTCTTCCTCTGCATGCACAAGAACACACACACACACACACACACACACACACACACACACACACACACACACACACACACACACACACACACACACACACACACACACACAAACACACACAGAGAGACCATGGGCGCAGACATACACCCAGGGTGGCGTCTCATTCCTGTGGCTGATGAGAGCAGGCATGATGGGAGTGAGGCATGTAATGTGATTTATAGAGCTGGGCTCACTTTTCAAATTCAATCAGGAACTTTGATTACTGATGAAAATTTGAGACAGGAAATCGCTTTGATAGCAAACTAAAACCTCATGAGACAGAGGAGCACTGGTGTGTGCATGTGTCTGTTAAGACCGCGAAACGCCGAGCCCGTCTGAACTCGGCCATATTTGATTAGAGAGGACGCACGCGATGCAATCAAGAGCGACAAAGCAGGAACTCCATCAAATTTGACCAATGACTGATGAAATCTTTCCACTGGTTCAGATTCTATCTTTCTTTTTGCCTCCCTTTTTGATGGTCGCAGCGCTTACTCACTCACACATGAGCATCGTTTTTGGTCTCACAAGCAACCTGAACACACAGATGTAACAATCACACATCTATGGACACACACGCACACATATGGCTGACCCTGGAGAGGTCACAGTGGATCTATGGCTGTTTGGTCTCCTGTGCTATTTTAATGTCTGCTGTTGCACATGAGGGGACACTCTAACCCACACCCGACAGCATGACAGAGGGGCCCAATTGCCATTCCCATGGGAGTGTGTGTCTGTCTGTGTGTGTGTGTGTGTGTGTGTGTGTGTGTGTGTGCGCGCGCACGTTTGTGTGTGTGTGTGTGTGTGTGTGTGTGTGTGTCAGAGTAACAGGGAGAAAGGCAGAGATAGAGAGTGAACGAGTGCTTGTGCATGTATGTGATACAAACATGACAGGCTCATCAGTCACCAATGGCCTTTTAAAGTGTTCTCCATAGGGACACCTGACCTTTTCACATGATGCCAATAGCAGCTGCATGATGAATCAATCGCCGAAGCCTTTGGTACCCAGTGGCCTCTATGTTATCCAGAGTAAATACGTGGGATGACATTCTCTCTATTGGGACACCTGGAGACAAAAAGCCCAAAGTTATGGATTGGCCTTTAATGGTGAAAGGAAACCCAGTGGTGATAGCAGAAAGAGGCAATGGACCTGAAAGGACTTCATGTGGAGAAAACTTTTGGGTGGATGGATGGATAGATGGATGGAGGTAGGGGAAATTAGAAAGCAATGAGATGAGGAAAAAAGCAAGGAGAGGGGAGATACTGGGGGATTCAAGGTCAGAGAACCAGCCGTAACCTTTCTGCCTGTCTGCAAAGGATGGATAGGGTAGGGGAGAAAAAATGGGGATGCACGAGGCCAGCTGGAAGATTAAGAGCAGGGCAGTAGGAGGATAAAGATACTGAGGAAATGGAGAACAGGACTGAACAACTGAATTATTTTAAATTTGTGTGTGTGTGTGTGTGTGTGTGTGTGTGTGTGTAAGAGAGACGGAGGGAGCGAGCGATAGGGGAATATGGAGCCTAATATGATGGGGTAAATGAGGTGTAATGGTGGTAACATAGAGTGACAGCAACTGGGCCAGTGCATTAAGGGGTTAACCAAGGCCAGGAGTCGCTGACCTTCCCCCTCCCCTGAGACTGAATTATCTCTCAGTAAGAAACACACACTCATTATGAAGATGTGGTTGCAGGACGGCCATATTTTGCCATTCAAGAAACATTATGATGGGAATTTCACCACCGCTTTCACTACTAGAGCAGAACTGGGGACAAATGAGACTACTCTTGAATTTCCCAGGTATGCGCTGATTTTCTGCTAGACTGGTCGGACGCTCCTCAAAAACAAAATGTAATACCTTCAGGCTTTGTTACACAGCATAAAATAATTAAGCGAGGGCTTCATAACACTTACGTGTAAAGGCATTTAGAATTGTCATATTCTGCAAGTCCCCGTGTAAATTTACTGTGGAACTGTGCAAGTGGAAATGCATATTTCTGGTGTGTGTGTGTGTACGTGTGTGTACGTACATGTGTGTCTGAGAGAGAGAAACGGAAAAGAAAAAAATGCAGCGAATGTTTGAAAGAAAAAGACACGGCAGGCTCCAGGTGAGAAATTAGAAATATTAGCATATTTATTACAGCAACATGAAAGACATTAGAATGCCTACACCCTTTACAACAAGCAACGCAGAGGGACAAATAAGCATTGTACGGTGGCCAAAGAAAGAGAGAGAGGAGGAGAGAAAGAGACAGAGAGCTGAAATTCTTGAATGATAGTCACTCATGAACACTTACAATACAGCCCTGATGGGGAATGGAGAACAAACATTGTTTTTGAGATCAAGCAAACCAAGCCACATAACCAACCTTGAGAGGGTGTAAAGTGACACAAACCTGGGATTTGTTTACAGTTGAAACCAAAGTGTGGGTATGACCTCTGTATTCTTAAAATTTCTAAAGTTGGAGTGTTGAATAAGCTTGTAAAAAGAATTTTGAGTGATTCTTTTGTCTTTTTCTAATCCTGACCTTGCATGAGGAATTTTGCACATGAAAACAAGTTTGCAACCAAATGTAGCCTATCAAATCATAAGCTAAGTACATCCATAATCTAATCAAATATCTTACCACTCAAATAAGAACAATTTTGTCCATTTATCTACCAGCTTTAAGATTCATTATAATATTTCAGAACAAAATGACTTTGTTCTGCCTAGAGGAATCAAAGTGAAGGTGCTGTTGGAGGGGGACCAGGGTGTTGATGTGTGGTCATCTTTAAAACACAGATAAATACTACCTGTACATACACTTTACTCTTAATATTGCCTCTATAGGTCAACAGAAATGAACAATATCTCAGTAAATAAGGCATCTAAAAGGCCAGCGGTCAAGGGTAGTCCGCTAGAGTGAAATCATAGAGTTAGCAAGAGTAGAATGTACTAACATTTTCAGACTCTCCGAATTGTATTGTATTTTGTATTATAATCTGAAACAACAGGGCAGAAACTGACCCAAATTGACAGTTCACTAAAGCCGCCTACACCTGATCTGCGGTGAAGCCGCTCTGCGCTGGCTGTGTCATTGTTTTCAGATAACTCTGAGGAAGCGCTACCCTTGGCGTGGTGCTCAAAATTGCCGCTGAGCGCTAGTCTGGCAATCACCAGACCAAGCTCAGTCTTTTAAGATTGAACATTAGTCTGGGGAGTCTGCTCTGTATTTTCTACTGCACAAGAGGCGTGATCAACGGGCATAGTTCAAATGACTGTACGCAATTGGATAGTCCTTCAACCAATCAGACCCAACGATCCGGGTGATGTAGCAGCGACAGCGGCATCAACGGGTTGCTGCGCTTTGGTGGCCGGCTCGTTGAATGTAAACAAAAAGCTGCTTGGTTGCTTCTCTATTGTAATCGTGTTAAACCCGCCAATAGCGCGCCAGGTGGATAAGCCAGTTTGTCATTGGTTCTCGCAGAGTTGTAACAGAAGCAGGATAGATAAATGTACAGGTTTCCAGCCTGAGCTGCAGGGCGAAATCAAATCGCCGGCAGATCGGGCTGGGTTTACCCAGTCTAGCTGAGCGCTGCACTAAAAGTTAAAATTATTTCAACTTTGACCCTGTTGCCGCTGACCTTTCAAGGCGCAACCAAAGCCAGAAGCAATGATGATGTATGCCTGCGCTGTGCTTTGCCTCTCTGCCTGCAATATGCTCTGCACCCTACCTTGCGATTTTACCTCTGATCATGTTACTGTTGCTACGCCTGTCAAGCTTTCCGTCCTAGAATGGCACATAACATACTTTACAGTTAGAGTGCCATTTTCAGATTTACCATCAAAATTCGTAGTCATCTTTAAAACACTGGGTCCTTGATTTCAGACAGAGGTAGACAAAAGCAGACTTCTCATTTCTAGCCACCGAACATCATTTTTTTTGGCTAAACGGACAGCTATCGCTGGCATATTTTAGTAGCTGTAGCTAGCTAGCTAGCTAAGCTAACTTTAGCTCAATGAGTTGGTTGAAAACACTGACTTCCGCTGACGTTTTAATGTTTCCAGCTCACTTGTTTTAAAATCAAAACCTTGTAAAAAGGGTTAAAAAGGGCCCATACTTGGATTTTTCAAACAACATGGCTCACTTTCAACATTACAAAAGAAAAGGCTTTTAGTATGAGGACTAAACAATGTGTTAGGGCAAACGTAACGTTATCTTAGGTAATTTGGCTGGTGTTGCTCGGGTGTACACTTCCCCAAATCCACTAAAGAAACTAACAATTGCAGTGTACATTAGAACAGACAAACACAATGCTTAGTCTGTTCCTTACACTTTTGCATTTGTATTTTGGAGTTCAGAAAGATTGAAAAAAGTCACCACCCTCCAAACTCTTTAAATGCTGAGTAACGCTCTTACTTCATGCAAATTGCTTAAGCGCGCAAAGAAATGCAAAGATTGACAGGTCTGCCATGCCTAGTTACGGTTGCTAAGGTATGACTGGACAATTTGTGCTTGGTGAAGGGGTTTAGCGAATGTTTAGTTTGTGATGTTTGTGGATAGAAATTTGATCTGAGGACGTCTCTTATCTCAACCTCCCTACTTCCATCCCTACCTCACCCAAACAAGCATTTTTACAAGCTGTTTTGTAGGCGGACCCAAGCTTAAAAAGTGCATGTAATTACTGTTTAAGAGAGGTATGCCAATTAAGCCAGTGTTACAATAGGGAAAGTCCATTCTACTCATTCTAACACTATGGTAGAAACTGCAGTCACTCTCACCTGTCAATCAAAGCTGAAGCTTCGCACCATGCTACATTCCTTTGTTCAGACTAACGAATCACCTCCCTTCAATTTCTCCTGCATGACCCGCCCCTGAACGAGTACTTCAGAAATCTCTTTTTCACAATAAAAGTACATCATAGTCATCATCATCATCATCATCATCATCATCATCATCATCATCATCATCATCATTACAAACATTCTAACATTGGAAATCAACACTGTACAATTTTTACACTATGATACAATCATATATACTGTACTTTATGCCACTGTTGGTCCTGTAGAGTACGACATATATTAAAACTGGGTTTGGGAATACACTAAAGCAGGTTTAGTGCCATTAATGCAGTGCACGCAAAGAGGGTTCCATCATATCTAAGCTTGTATTTAATGTGATAAGCAGCAGTTCCCCTCTGATAGAGAAAAACCAACAAACCAATTTATTTGCTTTTTGCTGTAAACATTGTTTTGTAAATGTACCTTATCAGTATTGGTTTGAAACTAGGGATGCTTGAAATAGGTTGGCATGACTGATAACAAGTTAGTGAGACAGTTCAAGACACACAACTCATCTTTTTTTTAGAGTAAAATGTACCTTCTCGTAGGGCTGGGTAATATATCAATATTATATTGATATATGAGACTAGATATTGTCTTAAATTTTGGATATCGTAATATGACATAAGTGTTGTCTTTTCCTAGTTTTAAAGGCTGCATTAGAGTAAGGTGATGTCATTTTCTGAACTCACCAGACTGTTCTAGCTGTTCTATTGTTTGCCTTTACCTACTTAGTCATTGTATCCACATTACTGATGATTATTTATCAAAAATGTCATTGTTTATATATTTTGTGAAAGCACCAATTGTCAAGCCTACAATATCGTCGCAATATCGGCATCGATGTATTTGGTCAAGAATATCGTGATATGTGATATTCTCTATATCCCCCAGCTCTACCCTCTCTTGGTGGCAGCACTGACAATAAACACTGCTAATATTTCATCTTGATGAAAAAAGGGTTCTTTCCAATGCTCCCTTTCATCAAGCAGACTATTTGAACAAAGAACTCTAATAACTGTGGCTGCCCTTGTGTTATCATCCAGCCATATTAACTGATGACAGGACAGAGTATAGTAGCAATGGTGGTATGTTGCCCAGATGAACATTTCAAGGTTACTGTACATGGCACAACACTGAAAAAACAAGGAACACGTTCTCAACAGTGTCAACTCAATGAAGACCTTGGCATCCCCAACACATAAAACACTATAACTTTCTTAACACACCTGAAACATGGGAAGGCAAACTTTCTGAGCTGAAATATTCCCAACAACATCATACTGTAACAGCTGAATAGACAATGTTGTTGTGAATAGACAGTCAGTTATGGAAGAGTAAAAATGTATCTGTGCCAACTGCAGCTTAAGCAGTTTCTGCGGTTTCTTTGCACTCGGTTACATCAGTGTAAGTGCAAGCGGACTGGCAAAGGTGCACTGGGACTAGTTGCTATGGAAGTGTGTCTGAGAGCAGTCTCTAGGGAAGCCCTTGTCCTGGTCAAAAACACAATTTAAATGAATCATTCGTCCATTCTACATGAGCTAGCAAAGTCTTTATCCCTCTCTATTTCTAAAGGTCCAGTTTTCTGTTCCCCTCACCCCTACACATTCATGTCATTCAGAATCTTGGCTCACTCATTGGCTCTCTGTATACAGAGAGCACTGGAAAGGGCCATACATGTACTAGGTAATAACTCCCATTAAGTTTGAGCGATACAAACCTCACCACCAATACAAACGTTAGGTCCATCTCTACGGTTGTGGGACACGTAGCCCATATAAACATATATCTACACATATACATATCTTCTGATCCTTTTTAAACTCTTCGAGGTGAAAACTCAAAACGGAAACAAAATGATGGAAAAAAAACAACAACTCTACACCTCACAGACAGTGCTGATAATTATATTCTAATTTGTTTTTTTTGTCATTTCCTTTGTTAAGAATATGTTTTTCTTCTTTTGTTGAGCTGATATGATGTGAAATGGTCTGGGATGCTCTAGATGTGGCCTTGTTGTTGGACGCGTGTCTCTCTGTTGCTCCACAATGGTGGCTGTGTCGCCGGGACTCTTGAGTGCTAAAGCCGGTAGTGCCCATCGAGGATGGGAAGAATGGTGAAACTGCGAGAAGGTGAAGGAGTCAAGCGTCCATGTTGTCTCCGTCTCAGTGTGTCTCAAGATCAATGGAGGCCCGAGCACAGAGTTTCCATTACAACTCCCGTTTCAGTGGGGAAACTCTTCACAGGAGCATCCATTTTGGCTCTGTCTCACTGTGCGTTTATGTGGAAACTGTTATACTTGGACGTGCGTCCCCTGGGTCTGCAGGCTCTGCACGCTGGACAAAATCTTCTTCTGGTGGCCGGCAAGATTCACACCCATCTTGGACAATTCACTACAAGGACGACAGAAAACAAAATGCAAAATATTCAAACAATATTCATTAATGACACTTTTAGAGAAAGAAATCAATATTGTCCCTTAAATGACAAGCAGCTGCTGAGGTTTCATGTCCAAGACACTTGTGTAAATCCCTTTTTTTTACTTTCAAATGACACTCAAGTGATGAATATATTATATATTATGTCTGTTACTGACAATATTGACCTTTTGAGTGCTTCATTTAACTGGGATGAGTCACCAGCCGTTTGTACCTGACACTGATGTAGAGGATTGAGTCCAAGCTGACATATCCAGCACTGGAAAAGTTCTCCTTATACTGGCCCATCTTGATGGCCTCCAACCACTCATCCACTGTGCTCACACTGAGCTCTGGGGGGGACAGGTCCTCCCTGCTGGGATACAAAGCACACTCACAACTCAATGAAATGTTGTCCTGTTGAGTGGCTTTATACGTTTCTGACTGGTGCTGAGGTCAATCATTTTTCCCCTGGAGCTGTACTTAAGTTCTAACTCTCGTTAGGGCATTTACTGTATAAAAATAAAACGTGTCAGCAGCACACTTGAGGAGCTAGTTAATGCTCATTCAAGGTGCTCTATCTGCATTGGGACGGACAACAACCGCAGCATGACAGACTCAAATCCACTGTAAAAAAAGAAAAGAAAACATAAACCCTAAACTTACCCTACCCGTTAGAAAGTAAGTATAATTAATGATTCATCCCCTCGCTAGTACAAGCACACATGGCTTTACTTGTCGGACCGTTTGACTTGTTGGTTTGCTTCCTATTGCCATAAATTCTTATGAATGATTAATGTGTTTATTCATTTACATGCTCAAACTTAGTAAATACCCTGTAGGATTAATTGCATCTGCACTTACTGTACATATGACTGCACTTACATACCGTGCCGTATATGCTTCAGTTAAGGTCATGTCTATAAGATTTGTGTATACGACTCTTCATTCTGGTCACGTTGTTCTTCGTGTCTACAGTGTGTGTAGGCCTTTGTTAGTAGTGCCTTTGAGCTTCTGTTGTCTGATTTATTTTCTTTGTTCAGTGTCTTCTGTCATCTTTGAAAGGGACGGAAACATTCTATTATGCTAGTCTGAACATCAGCTAAATGCCTGAAGTGTAAAATGTAAAAATAATAAAATTTGGTAACACTTTACTTGAAGGTATCTACATAAGAGTGACATGACACAGTCATGACACATGAACCCTAACCATAACTTGTCATGACAAAAACCGAATGACACTTACTGACAGAAGCGTTATGTCATAAACGTTTGTGACTTGTTTATAATGTTTATGACACGTTCATGACAGTGTCGTGTCACTCTTATGTAGATACCTTCAAGTTAAGTGTAACCTAAAATTCTATGGATGTGTGCGAACTGGGAAGAAAGAGAGTCTAAATTTAGAATGTGAGACTATGGATATGCCAACCCACAACCCCTATATTCATACCTTTTAACTGACAAATGTGACTTTGCTGAGAAAAGATAAGAATATCATTTTACTAAACCACAATGACATGCTTTACTTTGCACAATTTTCAAAACTGACAAAGTAGATTTACAGTGTAAATCTAAAGCAGGGATTATGTCTTCTACACGTGTACCGTCCTACATTATAATCTAATCCAGATATGTCAGGCCTACAGTATATGCGTGTGTGTCAGAGCTCAGTACCATGCTGAGCTGTTGGCGAGCTCTCTGAGGCTGGCTGGGTTTCTGATGAGCTTGTCCAGGATTGTGACAATCTGTCCAAACTTTGGCCTGTCGCTGCGTCCCTTCTCCCAGCAGTCCAACATGAGCTGGTGCAACACCACAGGACAGTCCATAGGAGCGGGAAGACGGTAGCCCTCATCTATTGCTTTGATCACCTGTAGGGGAGACGGGGTAAAACATCAGGTTCTGGGATCAATACAAGAGAGGGAAATAAAAATGTCCAGGAACATTCATTCTCATAGTTCAGAGTTGAGCTGAAGATTGAGGAAAAACACAGTCTCGGTCACTGTAACTGAGACATGATGTATGTGTTTGTGACTCACATCCTGGTTGGACATCTCCCAGTAGGGTCTCTCTCCGTATGAAATCACCTCCCACATGACGATGCCGTAACTCCACACATCGCTGGCTGAGGTGAACTTCCTGTAAGCTATGGCCTCTGGAGCCGTCCATCTGATGGGGATCTTTCCTCCCTGGAGATAGTTCACAACACAGTCAACACATTATGGCATACTGAATATGTCACCCACCCACTCTGTAATGGTGTAAATATGTAAAGGTTGCTTTATTAGTACGTTTGTGGCTAAGTACTATGATAAATCAAGAGCAGGCCTGAAAAAAAATAAGAATAATAAGATGGTGGCTGTGGAGAAACTCGGTGCAGCGCTGCCTTCAAGAACAGAGCAGGTGAGATTATACACCAATTTAACACTTCTCTCTAATCTGCTCGCAACATAGGGTTACTTTTGCCCCAGTGTCTATTTTCTTACACTTGACTTTATTTTGACATCTTTTTTCATCTTCTTGCATGCTGCTTCTGCCTTTGTTGTTGATGCACAGATCAAAAGGATTCCATAAAGCCCACTGTATAGACACAATAGGCAGTAACATACCCCCGCCCTCTCTCTCTATCTCTCTCTCTGTCTCTCGCTCGCTCTGTCTAACACACACACACACACACACACACACACACCGTATACCTCTATAGGGCTCGGTTCAGCTTTTTAACATGCGGCAGCTGCCTCTGCACCACCTAGCATTTCCCATCTCTGCTTGGACAAAGTCAAATAAAAGACAAAGCTGCCAAGTCACTCGGCACTGTACTTTTGTTTTCACCACCCCCAGTCCACCCCTACCCCATCCTCTTTTTTTCTCTTTTAACTGCTCTCACTGGATCCTTCCCCTGCCTTCCCTTATGTTCGCTCTCTCTTTCTCTCGAAGCGTCCCTCGGTCTCAGTCTTATTTGATATCCACTCCTCTCTCTCTGTCTCTTCCCCATCTCCGCCTCGGCCTCTCCCTTTCTCCCCCCCCCCCCCCCCACCCCCTCCTCATGCCTGCAGCTCTCCATCTAGGTCTCCTGACATCAGTGGGGGGGGGGGCAATAGAGTGTATCAGCCGCTGACTGCAATAGAGCAGTCAGCGGCTGATACACTCCTCCCAGGGCAATGCTAATGCCATATTAAAAATAACATCCCCTACACTTCCTATGAATATGAATAATACCATCTCCTTGTGGGCATTTTAGATGAGTTACTCCGCAGTGGTTTAACACACTGATGTTTGAGGTTCTCCATTCTCTCTGTGCTCTGTGAGAGGATGGTGATGGTACCGAAGACTTCTTTGATTTGACTATATATAGGCATATATCCTACTGTTGTAACCGAGACCAGACACTGGGCCAGAGTTGTCCAAATTATATACACTCTTATGGGGTTAGGGTCCCGCTCTATTGCCACAGGTGTAAGGTCTGTTGTATTATCTATATTACATATACTCAAAGTAGCAGGCTCCCTCTTGCCACTCATGAGACTGCAACTTTCTCGTGTGGTAGCATACTTTACATATTCAGCTCTGATTGGACAGTTATATTCTCCCATTTCTATTCTGGAAAACAAACAAAGTAGTTTGTTTCCTGAACAGTGTGTTTTCATGCATCATTATAAAGTAGCTTGTTCAAGCTATATCATATTAAATTGGGAGGCCGTTTACGGCAGTGATCAGCTTTTCCCACATTCGTTTGAAGTGCTTGTTCTGTTTGCTGTGGGAATCAAAACCAGTGTAATTGGTTCACTGTGGGATGCCGATCCCCCATGTCAGAGGACATTTGCATAAACCACCTCAACTGCTCCGCGTCGCACCCTTTAGCAAACTTTCGAGTCTTGAATGCAGCGCTAAAGCCAGAATTTGTGTTGGAGGTTCCATTCAAAATTGAAAGCACCGGTTGTGCCTTTAGTGTTTGTGTGAATGGGGATAATAACTGAGTGGATCCAAGTGGGCTCGCTATCGGCTCTGATCACGGGATGTGTCGGGAGAAAAATGACAAGTTTTCTTTCTTAAAAGGTGAGATGGAGAGTGTGGATTGTGAAGTACAGGGACAAATTACACTTATTTGCTCTTCTTCTTTGGGTCTATTTGGGTTGAGCACGTTTTGCATCGGAACTGATTTATCTGGTTAAACTGGTTTATGTCAAGTTTGGTTTTGGACTGAATCTAATAGACCTTTTTCACGGCAGACATGTTGACATGACATAGTAGGAAAAGCACAGGTGTATTCAAATCCATTATTGATGGCTGCATTCCACTTAGGAGAGGCCCTGGTATTGTGCATGCTGACTCACTGAAATAGCTTACTGGGACACTTGATGGAACTGAGCCATGTTAAGGTTATCAGTTTCAGCTGTGCTTTTCCTACTATGACAAGTCAAAATGTCTGCTGTGAAAAAGGTCCATGATGTATAGGTCAATGGGTGGGTTTGTTTAAGACAGCTGCAGAACATGAAAGTGTGTCTTACCCTTGTGGTGTAAGCCGCCTCTGGGTCGTCCTCCAGAACTCGACTCAGGCCAAAGTCAGACACCTTACACACCAGGTTGCTGTTGACCAGGATGTTTCGAGCTGCCAGGTCTCGGTGAACGTAGCTCATGTCTGACAGGTACTTCATACCTGAGGCGATGCCACGCAGCATGCCGACCAGCTGGATCACCGTGAACTGACCGTCGTGTTTCTGGAGGGTGAGACAGGGAGAAAGGTGAATGAATACACAGCACAGAGTGTGAATGCTGACATTAAGCTGCATCGGGGTGGGGGGGGGGTCATAGTGATCAGGGTAAAGTCTTCAACAAGCTCAGCTGGAAGTGAAGGTGTAAGCCAGGATTCAAGCATCTGTAATGACAGTGCTTCTGAAGTGTTTCAGAGCAAGACTCTGTAATCCCTGCCAGCTCTTGCTAACCCCGCGCTTTGACCTCTCTCTGGAGGGTGGCAAGCAAAAGATGAATTTCTCCGCCCAGGGATCAGTGGAGGATCACCAAAAAAAAAAAAAAAAAAAAATACTACTTGCAGAGGATTGGATCTGACAGAGCAGACAAAACTTTCCTGTTAAACACTGACCGTGTGTGCGAGCAGAGCTCACTGTTTTTTCAGATTTGAGCTGTCTTTGGCAGAGAGCAGAGCCTGTTGATCGATGGCGGTCCAGCTCACCTTCCTCTGCCAATTATTTCTGCCCTGGGCCAACGGTCCCCGTTAAAAAGCCATCCGTGTTATCAGTCACCCTCTCTGTCCTTTATATCATCTCTCCTTCCCTCTGTCTCTTTGTTCTCTCCATCCATCTCTTGTCTGTCTTTAGTCACTGTCTCCACGAGAGCGAACTCAGTATTACTTTGACTCGGTGTCCATCTGTCTATCTATCTTCCTTCATCTTTCTACATCTGTGCACACCCCCCTCCTCCCCCTTCCTCTATCGTTCTCTCTCTCTCTCGCTCTCTCTCTCTCGCTCGGCAGCTGCGGAGTAAGTTAATTAGCCGGGGGTTTTGTGAGATGCTGATTGATTGGACTGTCTAACAAACCTACAGACTTCCTCTATCAATCTGCCCACCACGTTGCATTTCCAGGAAGGAGCAGGAGGATGGGTGGGCAGGGCAGGGCAAGAGAGAGAGGAGACAAATGCAGGGCAGAGAGGTTGGACAAGGAGATGAAGGAGATGGATGAGAAAGGTGATGATGGAAAATGAGACTTTTTGGCATATTCTGCCATACTGCTTAAGTTTTTTGCAAAACTTTTGCAAAACCCAGTCCAGGGCTCCTCAGCTGAATCAATACTGCTACTTCACTGGCACATATTATATATGAACAGTAATAATGAATCACACGTTTGGCAACTTCTGCAACATTTTATGCTGTCTTCCACAACTGCAATTAAATAAAGATCCATACTTTTCTGGATATAATTGACATTTGTATAAATTTTGAGAAGGTAGATCTAGATTTGGTATGTCTGCAGGCTTATAATATGTTTCCGAGGATGGGGTTTAGGAGAAATATTTTAAAAACATCAATTCATGTAATGACGTATTGAGTGACAGGCTCCTCTAACTCTGGTCATAATGTCGATTTCAATAAAGCAATACCTCTACAGACGTCCTTCGATTTTTTAAAATCTGTTCACTGATAAGGGATTCAGCAATAACCTTGACTAAAGTCGGCTTCAAAAGACTTAATTTTACAACACTCTGGCATGGATTTAAACTTAATCTAAAAAACGTTTATTTTTATTTTAGTTTTAAACCAGTATCTTTACTGAGATGATTTTTAGAGATTTGATCAGCATGATAGGAGTCTCTAGAAATATTGGTGCTGGCTGTATTTCTCTGTTCATTCAAAATCAGAATCAGCTTTATTGGCCAGGTTTGACTCCGGTTAATCTTTGCTTTTAAGTACAACATTCACTTACCATATACAGAATAAAAAACAGAAATGACAGTAAGAAATATAAAAAAAATACTGTTAAGTATACGGTATAACACTGCACTAGAATTTACAAATTTACAAAAAAATATAAGGTAGCACTTGAAGAGAGGGAAGGAATGGTGCTATATCAGTATAGTCTGAGATTTAAGATTAGTATAAATATAAATATAGTGCAAGGCAGTTCGGTGCAATGGTCATATATTAATAACAATATTGTAATTGTAAGATTGAAATATACATGAAGCAGATGAGCAGAACAGTGTTGATTGACTTTGTTCAGTGTAAGGGTGGGGGCTATTTCTGAGCGTTCAACAGAGTGACTGCTTGGTGAAAGAAGCTGGTTTTGGTGAACAGTGCCCTGTATCGCCTACCAGAGGGAAGGAGGTTGAACAGTTTGTGACCAGGATGTGAGGGGTCTGCAGAGATTTTTTGCTGCCCTTTTCCTGACCCTGGACCGGTACAGGTCCTGGATGGAGGGAAGGTCAGCTCCAATGATCCTATCTGCAGCCCTAATTGTCCCTTGCCGTCTGGCCCTGTCCCGGTTGGTGGCTGACCCAAACCAGACAGCGATGGAGGTGCAGATGACAGACTGAATGATGGCTGAGTAGAAAGTGGTCAGCAACTCCTTAGGCAGATGATTCATGATTAAGCTGATTTCCCGTAAATCTCTTTGGCATTTTGGAGGTTCTTTTTTAATTCACTTTTTGTGGTATTACACTTGAAATGAACTGTTCATTTCTGTATCCCGACGGAGCAAAATGTTGCTCACAAAGCAATACACTTTCTTTGCTTTACTGCCCATTTATCAGCAGTCTGCCGCTGTTTTCTGCTCTGGGATATGGACACTAAGTGCATTTCATAGACCTATAGTAGCAAACAACAAGTGTGGGGAGGCCATGTATCCATCTAAATGTGTCTGTTCTCAGCCACTTCTGTAGCCATACTAACTAAAGAAAAGGTTCAGTGTATGTGTATGTACCGAACATGACATGACAACATGACCATCGTCACTACATCCATGTATGCACTGTATAATAATAATTCTTGCAGCTAAAACAATAGTGATTTTCATCCTATTTACGGTCATGTGGTTAATAAGAAAAAAACACAAACTCAACATTTCACCCCATTAATACTCTCACCATGTATAATGGATTTTAGATGGCAATTATTTGTCTACGCACACTGTGCCACTGAGTGAATATGTTTTGCCTTTTTTATATTGAAAATGTGTCGTTCCTAGCTGCACAAAACAGTTATGTTCTTTTTTAGATTGTGTCAAACTATCTTTGACACTTGTAATGTGGTGACTGCATATGAAAATGTGGCCCAGAACAAGTAAAAAAAAACTCTAATCAGCTGAAATAGTGTTTATTTGAATGGAGACTTGTAAACTTTAGTCCTTGGTGTAAAACTTTTTATAGATTGAATTCTCCAGCTTGATATGAAACCAATTTCAGTCAGGTACCTTTTTATGAATATGTTTTAAAAGAATGAGCCCTCAATACAGCTGGGACATCATTTTCCACATGGCCTTTGTAAAGACTTGTGGCCCTGACCTTGCAGGAAATGCGTCCGCCATGTTCCTTCCAGCTAAGCCGTGACTCACCTTGAGAAAAGTGTCCAGGGATCCGTTTTCCATGAACTCGGTTATGATCATCACTGGTTTACCTACAGACACACATAATAAGGCCGCTGTTAGTGGAGCAGAATAACAAGAAACAAAGAAACTAGAAGCCGACTATAAAGAAACAAGGACAGAGAAGTAGTGGGGACCACAGCTGTGACCAGCCTTCCTCTCGGTCTCTCTGCCCCTCTCTAGGGGATAACATGGCATGTCGTCATCAGTCACACTGACAGCTTCTAATCAGCCCTCTCCATAAACGCCAGGAGATAATTAGAATGGACCAATCTACTAGAATATGTGTGTGTGTATGTGTGTGTATTAGGGGGGGCCTCCTGAGATCTCATGAATACTAATCAGCCTCAAGGGGAAGGGGGTTGTGGTTGGCTCACTGTATGCACCTGCACCTGCATGAGTGTGTGTTTGTGTGATGAAGGGGTGGTTGACTGACAGGCCCCGCACACTATGGTCCCCTGTATGGCATCTGGTGGGGCTTATAAATGATTAACAAAGTACCTGCACATGTAAACACATGCACACACACATACACACACACACACACACATACACACACACACACACACACACTAAAAACAGCAGTTGTCCCTGTTTTACAGGGTTCTCCCTAGGTGCCACCCCCCTACATCTGAGCTTTGCCAATCAAAAACAAACGTGCATTGTGCAGTACAAATGATGTGTGTGTGTGTGTGTGTGTGTGTGTGTGAGTGACAAAAACACAGACTATGTCAGTTGTTGGTCACATTTGCCCAATCAGACCTCAGAGATGCTGGGAAAAAACCTGGGAAGAGGAGTGGGAAATGGGGAAGAAAGGAAAAGAGGGAGAGGAGAGGAGGAGTGGTCAAAAGCTTGTCATGGAAAGGCAGGAACAAACCACAGAGGCCTAGAGTGAGATTGTAGGTAAAGACAGCAATACATCACCTTAAACGAATTCACTATCTCACTGCAGCAAACACAGACACACAGACACAGACACACACACACACACACACACACACACACACACACACACACACACACACACACACAAACAGAGTCGCCTGGTCTCTGGTGGTGGTGTCTTCTCTGACAGAAACATTAGTCTCAGGGATAAAAGTGAAAGAGAATTGGATTTTCTTCTGCTCGGGGTGAGGACTGCTGGTCACATTTATCTCCACACGGGGCCTGTGTTGTGTGTGGTGTGTCGCTCTGTGTGTGTGTGTGTGTGTGTGTGTGTGTGTGTGAGAGAGAGAGAGAGAGACAGAGCTGGTTTCAGGGCATGGCAAGTAGGGGGTGGTGAGGTGACACAATGATGACCGCCTGATTTCAGCTCTGATCAGAGGTGAACATATGTGTGCTTTTGTGTGTGTGTTTGTCACAGTGACGGATAAAACAGTTGATGGGATTTATCCCACATAAAAGGAGGTCTGACTCTTTACAGCCTTCTGTCCACCTGGGGAGGTGTCTGTGTGTGTCTGTGTGCATGCGTGCATGTGTGAGTGAGGCCATGTATGTTACCAGTGAAAGAGAATATTACTTTCAGGCTTACGTCGTTAGATGCGGTCAAGAGAGAAGCACAATGAAACACATTCATTCTGATGTTTCGGCTTAGAGAACCATGTGAGCCTGGCATGCACGCACACACACACACACACACACACACACACACACACACACACACACTGCGATCACTAGACATCATCTGGACCCCTGCCATACAGATTTATCCCTACAACTCTGGAAGATAACAAAGGTAACCAATAAAACCGGCCACTCGCGCTGTATATAAGCTGGTTCCGTCTCTTTTTGTCAAGTGCCAGCACAAACACACGCACACTCGACGATACAATGAATCCCTTTCACTTCTTGCGACTTCACCGCATGCCATCCACATTTCAAACACACACACACACACACACACACACACACACACACACACACAGGCAGGACGGAGCCTCTTCAACCCGTCGCAGAGCTCCTCTCCGCCAAACATTCATAAGCGCTCCTCAATTTCTTCCTGAAAGCACATAATTAACTAATCACATTCATATTCATTCAAATTTATAGCCATTCATCACCTTTAGAAATAACGCAGCCATTTGTGGAGCTAAAAATACCGTGTGTGTGTGTGTGTGTGTGTGTGTGTGTGTGTGTGTGCGCGCAGATTGGGTATTGATGTTCTGCCAGGTGGAGTGTGTTATGGAACGATCAGTAAGGAGTTTGCACTTTTTTTCTTTCTATTTTTTTTCTTTTTTTTTTTTTTTTTTTTTACAGCTCTTCATTAGGTGAAAGTAGAAAGTGTTGTCTCTGCTTTCCCCAGGATAGAGCTCGGATCATTTAGGCCTCACATGAGTGTGTGTGTGTCAAAGCGATAGAGACTAGCTATATACAGTATATCTAGTAAATGACATTATGAGAGGCTGTTTCTGTGTGAGTTGGTGTGAGTGTAAACGAAAGTGATGCAGTCTGTATACATCTGGACAATTACATTATGAGTGGCTATCTGTGTTTGCGCCAGTGGGCCGCATTACCGCATTATTGAATGAGACGGCCCAAGGTACAAACGAGAAAATGAAATAACTGCTGTATTGATTAATGTTAAGGCTCTGAACTAAGTGATACAATGCTTTTAACACAGGACAGATCTCTGTTCTGGGAAGCACCATGTGAGGGTGCAGAGAAACAGTAAGACAGAAACTCAATAACCTTATCTCCACTCCTCTCTTCACCTCTCCTCCCCCCTCTTCGCTTTCTCATCTCCTCTCATTTCCTCACATTTGTCTCCTCGCCATACCTCCTCTCGTCTATCCGCCCCTCTTTTCCTCAAATCTCTTCGCACATTCCTCACCCCACGTTGCCCTCATTTGTTCTCAAGCCCCATCCTCTTTCTCTCATTTCCTCGCTCTTGTGTTCTATCTCATCCATCCATCTCCTCCCTTCTTCCCACCGTCCCGCACCCGTCGTCACCTTTTCTCTACGCTCCCCTCCTGTTTCTCCTCTTCCTCATTTGTCCTCACAGTCCAATCTCCAGATCTGCATACGTATTCAAAACATGAATTTCAAACACAGGAAAGATTGAAACTCTCATTGTTCAATGCACAAAGACACACAGTTAAAACTAATCGCTAGTTTCTTCAAACAGACGATGGGTGGGTGGTTTTGCCGGTTTTAACAGCACTTTTGTTGGGCAGATTTGTGTGTGTGTGTGTGTGTGTGTGTGTGTGTGTGTGTGCTTGTGTACGATGGGGGAAGATGAGATGGTGCTCAGTAATTGAGGGTTTTCCAAATGAGCCGATTGTTGCAGCGATTGTAAAGGATGGATGTATAAAATGAGGGACGGGGGAGATGAAGGGAAGATAAGGAGGTGGGGGTGGGGGGGGGGGCCGCACTTTCCTGATGTGTAGCGAGACAGATAGAGAAAAGAAAGATCTATTTTTTCTCCTTTTTAGCATGTGGCACTCTAATTAGCATGACAATAGCAACAATCAGGTGACAGACAGCAGAGTAGGTTATTAAAGTGGCACACGAGAGGGGCTGAGGGCTTATGAGGTTTTAAGCGGAGAGAACACACACATGCATACACACAGAAAATAATGAAAATGGAAAATGCAGACAGCCAAAATAACATACCCAACACAATATAACTACAAAAGTTATTCTGTATTTTACATAATTCAAATAAATACCACTACAACCATTATAACTACCACAACTGCTACCATCACTACCCCTACTATTACTACCACTACTCAGTCCTTCCAGAAAAATTGATTGATTGCTGATTATGCATTGAATTATGTGATCGCATAATCGCGTTTTTCTGGAGGGTACTGTATTACCCCTACTTCTACGGCTACTAGTAGTACTTGTACTATTATGCTGACAGTGTTACAGGACCACGGCCTGGACCAAACACATGAAATTTGGTCCGACCAAAAGAGGTAGTCTCAGTCTGAATCAAACTGAACCAATGCCCGGTTCGTTTCTAGTGTGAAAGCATTTTTTGGATGGTGCAGAATTTCGGACCAAATCCAGGAAGTTGTGGCAGTTGTCGTGTTATAATGAACAGCTCAGTGCTTAGTGTGTACGTGAGAGAGAGTGTGACGGTGGATGCGCTCAGAGCAGACAGCAGTCGGCTATCAGAGCAGAGAAGAAATAAGCAGTTTACTTGTTAAGTCGCAGTAAATGTACCGTGTAGGTTTCAGTTTGTCACTGAACAAATGCTGCAGTTCCTCAAAACCCAAGTAAAGTTCCCGTGTCTTGCTTCCCAACAACGCAACAACAACAAAAAGAGGAGCGGAAGCACGGGGAGAGCAGCAGTCAGCTGGAAAAAAAAAACTCTGACACTAGAGAGAGAATAGGAGAGGACGGGGAAGCCCGTCTAACCAATCAGTTACAAGTATCGGGAGACGCAGCTCACGTATGTGATGAAGACAGGACGTAGTTATGTCATGTATAGTTCTTTAGTGCGCTTGCATAACTGCAGTGTGAGACCAAAACTAACCGGATCAAATGTTTAACATGTAACAAAAACATGAACCATGGTCCTAACTTATAGGTGTAAAAAGGCCCCAACGCTTCTGATATTTCCACAGTATCATTACTAATGCTGTTACAACTGCTGCTTTATATACCACAGCTACTTCTGCTACTGCTGCAGCAGGCCTGTGACAACAACTACTTCTACTCTTAGTACTACTCCAACCGATAGTACTCCTATAACTGCTGACTCTATACACGAACCAATCCGGCACACCTGAGCCCAGAGCAGTCAGGGTCAACCTTCCTGATTACACTGAGGGCGGTGTGAAGAGACCAGCTGGTGCTGGGAAAGAAAAGGCCTGAAGGAATTATTGACCCATCTCAACTCTCACCCCCTCACTCGCGCACACACACACCCCGGGCTGTGACCTGTGAAATTACTGCTCCGCTAGTTTCTCAATGTGCCGTGAAGACAGGTGAGAAGAGAGACACAAAGAAACGCGTGTAAGAGTAGACGGATGCTCGTTACATGCACAAAACAGCACAAACAACACGCGCACGCACATTGTTATGTTCATGGAGCACGGTAAAGAGCGCCCTATTAAGTTTAAGATGCTTGTCAAGCCAATCTTTTCACAGCCAGCTCCGCTGCTGTCCACAACATTTCAATATTCTGTTTTTTTGTTTGTTGTTTTATCAGAATGGGGTGTGTCATTGAAAAGACAATGCTGTAATTACATGTCAGCCTGCCAGAATATAAAAAAAAAGCTCATTTGATTTAGTTTCTTGCTTGCTACTTCTACAAACTGCCTTAATCCTGCTAACCAAAGGTCACAGTTAACACCAATCATTATGTAGACAACAAGAGAGAGAGAGAGGAAGTGAATAAGAAATGCACGGAGGTTTCTCATTCTTAATATGCATGCTGCTGAATATTCATGAGGCTAAAAAACACATCCAATTAACTTTATGAATTATTAATATTCATGATAAAAGCCTATGCATATGCATTTGCTCTTTTATTGTTGGCCTAAGTGCCACTGAGCACCGGTGTGTGATGGACTCAAGATCTTTGTGTGTATGTGAGTGAGGGGAAGCGAGGGGAGGGGGGGAAAGCGGGGGTTTATTTGTCTGCCTGCATGTTTACAATTCTGTTTCTTCGTAGCGACTATCTCCCGCTTCCGTTTGCTTGTCTGTAGATCTCTAACAAACATCTGCATAACAAGGTGTCAGACTAGAGGAGGAACAGAGCAGTGGCACTGAGGAACATGAGCAGGAGGGGGGAGAGAGGAAGAGTCCTGAAACTACATGAACCCTACATGTTGTCTTAGGGTCAAATTTGACCCGTTTTCATAGTTTCTGTATCAGAAACATGGGATTCTTTAATTGAATTTTGGGTATTTTATTTCAGTTTATAGAGTCTCTTTTCTTCCTAGACCACAGATGTGATTATGTGCTGCCATTAAGAATAACAAAATGGTTTCAAAACAGTACCCTGACTAAACTTTGACATCTGTTGAAGTATGTGATAATCCATCAACAAATGTTCCTCTGATTTTAACTATTGGTTTAAATAATTCATAATTTCTGCTTTTTTAACTCCAAAATGTCCGTAAAATGTCATGTACATTAAATGCATTACATGACCATTGATCATGAATTCCAAAAAGAAGTGTAAAACTAGTGGTAATAAGTTGGTATGAAGTTGGCTGTTGAAGGTGTAACACAGAATTGGGTGATAATAGGAGGAGGAGATTAGATATTTCATTTCAATTTGGTCAGACGAAAACATTAAAAGTCAATTAGAAAACACTCGCAAAAATGCCGACATTTAGTTGGTGCTGCGCTTGCAGTTGGTGCTGACGTTGTTGCTGCTGGTATTAATACCATAATAACGCAATGGGGATTTGCTCATTCATTTGTTCATTCATACGGAAAAGACTACCCGCCAAAAAATGCCAAAATGACAACACGCAAACGTCAGACGCACGCCCGTCTACTCACCAATCAAAGGGAGACGCAACACACGTACGTGGTGACGACACGCCGTAGGTATGTCATGGAAAGTGTAGCCTATACAATGTAATTAAACACGAACGTAGGTTCGGACCTTGGTCCGGACTTTTAGGTGTGAAAATGCCCTTAAAATAAGAGATCACAGAATGGGTCAGAGCTGTCCTCTGAAATTCACACTGCCCCTGACCAGCCTGATGATTATAATCTCAAAACCTAACATCAGTTGGCTTTGTAGCTCGTGATCACATAAATACTTGACATTTGCAATTGTTGAACCATTTCACATATTATGAGAACTGACTTCCAACGATAACTGTTTGGTCTTAAAAGGCAGGGATCCCCGAGTACAGCGAGGACTAGGCTTTTTTTTTTTTTGTGGTGGTTTCTACTAATTTTGTCAAGTAAAGAGCTCCAGGGGATGCGTCGACAGAAACCATCAGCCAAAACTCCAGAGCAAGCTGTGCCTTTAGTGTTGCCGTAGGACCGAAATGGAAATAAAAACATATTTTCAAATTAAGCTGGCTGAGCATTGACGTATTCTGGGTTTGAGGAAAGGGAAACAAAGAGAGAGTGCTAGTAGGACAGGAGACAAGTGGGGAGCGATTGAATGAGAAGATTAGATGGACACTGACTGAGAGAGAGAGAGAGAGAGCAGGAGCGTGAGGTATCAGACGAGAGAGGGATAGATGGATAGAGACAGAGCGTGTGATTGAGAGAGCGATAACGAATAAGCCATCTTGTCGAAACAGGCCTGTTTCTATCTCACCTACGTGCGCGCACACTCGCTCTAATTGCCTAACACAATCATGCGAAGTAAACAGGGCGCTTGAGAGGCGGACAGTGGCTGCTCACATGCACACACCGCACATGTGTCATCAACGTGTTACTGTGGCAACAGAGCTTTTATCTGATCCAGGGTCAGCTCTTATTTACATCACCAACAGCTCTCAGTCTCTTATGTGACAGACGGACTCACTCACTCACTGCAGCGCACATACAGAGAGGGAGGGTACGGGAAACATTTAGACTGTAGATTTAAGATGACTTCATGTATTGAGTTTGATGAAGTGTAAGGTTTATTACTAATGTATTAACAGTCAACTGAGAGGCAAAAGTCTCAAAGGATCATGTTTTTTTCTGACAAATGGTTAGGCTATAACACCAGGGAGGGCAGTGGTTACACATCGAAGGGTATTGTGAAATACATTAACATGACTTGTGATTTCAGGAAGAGCTCAGGAAACGTATGTTGTAAAATGCATGACTCAATCAGTCTCTGTCATGAGGACAACTGTTGTCCTTTTGGTGACTTGAAGATACTGGATTGTAGGGCTGCCCGATATGAGGGAAATATCTAATTGCGATTTATTTTGGCTGATATTGTGATTGTGATAGGATCCACTGTATTGGAGGGAATGATCATTTTTGTATCATTATTGTCATTTAAAAAAAAACATTTTTAACCCTTGTGTTGTCCTCCCGGGTCAAAATTAACACTATTTTAGACACTGTTTTTTTTTTTTTTTACCTTTTTGATGTTTTTTTTCACATTTTGCTTGCTTATTTCAACATTTTTGGCACTATTATTACCAACTCATTTACACTAGTTTTACACTTATTTTTTTCAGAATTAATGGTCAATAAACCTCATTTATATGAAATAATACCTAATTTCTGGGTAAGAAAAAAGCAGAAATGATGAATGATTTGGACTAATGGTTAAGATCAGAGGAATGAAGGTAATGGATAATCACAGATAAGTCAAAGTTATTAGTCAGGATAATGCTATGAAATTGAACACAACACCCACAATTCAATGAAAGTAGAGATCTGATCCTTAATTTCACTTGTGAAGAGCATTGTATGGAACCATCCATGTTATTTCGGGACAATTCAGTTGAAAGAAACCCAAATTTCTGATATAGAAATTTTGAAAATGGGTCAAATTTGACCCGAGGAAAACAGGAGGGTTAATTATTATATATGTGATTTTTGCGAGGATCTGTAACAAACAAACAACTCTCTTTAGTCTGTAGGACACGAGTTGTAGGCCGGGACGTCGCTGTAGCACCACAATACTTAATCCAGACTGGTTTGACACATATTTTGCCTGTAACAAATATTGCACTAGTCCATATTGTGATTATTGTGATGAAACTGTGATTATTGTGCAGCCCTAATTGATTGTATATAAGAACAGTTACTCTGAAGAGACGAGGTCTTCTCCCGTGCAAGAACTGAATTCATCACACCACACCACCTGTACCTGTATTAAAAGACATAGACAAAGACAAAGACAAAGACTACAACGGTTCCGCAACCACTCACATCTTGTGACGACCCCCTCCAGCCTGATGATGTTCGGGTGGTCAAACTGTCCCATGATGGAGGCTTCAGACAGGAAGTCCCTCCTCTGTTTGTCAGAGTATCCCGCCTTCAGACTCTTGATGGCCACGTAGATCTCCCTCTTTCCCTGAACACGCAACCGACCACTGCACACCTCCCCAAACTCTCCTACACACACACACACACACACACACACACACACACACAGAAAAAGGCAGTAGTAATTTGAATTAGAGTGAATTATTTCTGTCTTTGGAGTTATTGATACAGTCTACTGCTGTTTTACTGCCAACTCACCAGCTCCAATGACTCTCTCTATGCGAATATTGGAAGCATCGATCTCTTTGGCAAAGTCCCTGACAGCCTGGTTGGGGTCTTCGTAAGTGTGAGGATGGATGTAAGTCCTGCTGCCTGGCAGCTTGACTGCATGAGCGGAAAAGGGGAGAAATGGGGGGAAAAAAAAGATGAATGCTAAATGTACTGAAATATAGTTATATATATTTATTGTGAAAAGTTAACAGTATTAATAGGGTTTTTGATCACTCTAGGGAAATGGTTTCCTCCTAAGGAGGCTGACATTTCAGAAAAGTGAATGCATGTTGAAATAAGTGCTTGAGCGTGGGTGCTCTGTTACATCGCAAATTGTTACATAATTAAACACATAACTACTTTGATAGCAATGGTGTTAAAATGACTCAGAATTTTAACAGGAACCCATAAGGAGCTACGCTTTTGCCAGCAAAAATTAATGCAAGAAAGTTTAAAACAATGTGGTTTAGCTCAGCTGAGAGTGCTACAAAGTTGGAGATGTATGTACACTAACTGACTGACTGACTAACTGTGACTTATGATACATTTTGAAGGTATGCAAATAAAGACTGCTGTATGTTAATAAACAAACAGTAATTGTCAGCATGTTGCCACTTTGGAGTGCTTTTGCTCCTAGAGTGTTCCAACCATTTTAGGATGGTGTGAAGTTGCTTGCATAAACTTAAACTTACATTTTTAAAAATATTAAAATAAATCATTGAGTTTGACAAACAAAAACCAAATACATTTGTATGCATCATGCTATAATGTTACTGACTGCAGTGATGAATGTCGGTACATCACATGATAAAGTGAAACATTCCCATTTTAACATATAATCATACAAACAGTTATACATACTGTACGTGTGTGTATGCGTTTGTGTCTTTACCTCGGCCGTGTTGGAACTGCATCTTCTCCTCATCGGGGTCCTGCTTGGCTTTGATATATCCACAGTGCCTGAAAAAGAAATGCACAGCTGGATTATGATTCTGTATATGCATAGACTTTTTTCTACCAGCACCAGATACCAATATAGCTTCATGGCACGTCTACGAAACATCATACCCTTGAGTGTGTGTGTGCAATTCCACACAGGTGTTTGATATATTACATTTACAATCTTTCCAGAGGAATCCTGTGCTGCACTGTGCATTGCCAGCTGTGTGTATGAACAACTAGAGATTTCCTTTTGTTTCTACAGTACATGCCCACTCCTGTATAAGCCTGGATGAAAAAAAACAATTTTTACTTTAACTATTTTTCTTTGCGTTTACCTGTCAATTCTACACTGCCTGTGTGTGTGTGTGTGTGTGTGTGTGTGTGTGTGTGTGTGTGTGTGTGTGTGTGTGTCATAGATGTCCTGATAGAGGCAGATCTATTAATGCACTCCTCTCTTTACCCATCTATGGACCCCTCTGGCTGTTTACCACTGCCTTCAATATTATCATGCGTCACACACACACATACACACATACACACACACACACACACACACACACACACACACACACACACACACACACACACACACACACACACACAAAAACAAACCTCTATTCCCTTTCCCCACCCCACTGTGCCCACAGGCACACACCCTGCAGCGCAGGTCAGTCCAACGATCAAGACAAAATATTGACAAATTGATCAACTCAATCCTGCCGTCCAGCTGTGAGGTGTGAAGTGTTTTACAGACCTCAATGGGGGATGCTGTTAGTGTGTGTGTGTGTGTGTGTGTGTGTGTGTGTGTGTGTGAGTGTGTATGCGTGTGTTCTTATGTCATATAATTGTGTCAGTGTATTTTCTTTCCACTTTGTCGAGCTTCCGCCTCAAACAGTGTTTAACAGCCCCTGATCACCCATAACACTGTCGCTGAGATTTACGGATCTTTTAAATTCAGCACAAACATTTTAAGACAAAAAACATAAAAGTTTCATATAACGAGTTACTAAACACGACGTAAATACTACAGCCTTCTCTCCTCTTTTCCCCTCTTGTCCAATCCTTCTTGACTGTTGTACAGGTAAAGCAGCAACCAGTCGGTTATGTCCGTCCATCATGAAGATAAATTGATTTGGGCTAAGAGCCAAGAGTAACTGGGAATCTGCAGCACATGTGATTTAAAGAAGCAGAGTGGAGGAGGGCAGACGAGAAAAGGAGACAGAAAGAAATACTGTGGCAAGCAAAGATTTAATGAAGAAAATAGGGAAGAGGAGAAGTTGGATTTCGAAAAAAAAAAACAGACAAAAAATAATAAAAGAGAGGAGTGGAAAAGAAACGGATTAAAGCGTAAGGTTGAGAGACAAACAGCGACAGAAATGGAGAAAGGTGGGGTCTCGCTAGGCTCAGTAAATCTCAGTCATTTGGTGTTTAATCCTTGTGTTGATTTTACACAGCTGAATGCATGGTGTAACCCAGACATCAATAGGCTGTCTTGGGAATACAGCCACACACACAAACACACACACACACACACACACACACACACACACACACACACACACACACACACACACACACACACACACACACACACACACACACACACACACACAGGGGTAGAGACTGGTTGCTGGTATTTGGGGATAAAGAGGAGGGGGCATAATGTTCTTTGGGCCCCACCTGGTTATCAGCTGGGCTCAAGCCAGTCAAACACCAAGGGACTATCATTACCCCCTTGACACACAAACACACACACACACACACACACACACACACACACACACACACACAGTGCTTTGGGGCATGTGCTTAGAGCATATGTGGAATGGGGACATGGGTCACACCTCTGCTCCAACTGTGATAATCCTGTGGGGGCGTACACACACACACACACACACACACACACACACACACACACACACACACACATCCTGCAAAACCCACGTTCAAAACACTTCCCCATCACTGCTGGATGTGTATCTGTGTTAGTGTGTGTAGTCTCTATGGGTGCATGGCTCTGTGTGTGTGTGTGTGTGTGTGTGTGTGTGTGTGTGTGTGTGTGTGTGTGTCTGTGTCTGATGGGAAATGAACACATTTCCATAGTAATTACTGAGGAACTCATTCCTCCTCTTCAGTTAGAAGTGTCATGAATCATTAGAGCTGGAGTCTTAAACATGGCACCAAACCTGACGTGGCTGTGGCTTTTGTCCCCCCCCCCGACAGCTGTGTCTCTGTGAGTGTTTGAAATGCATATTTTATTTAATACCTTCAAGTCAATGCAACTGACCTGTAATTCATCTATTAAAGAGTCTAGAACTGGACTCAGGAGGACAATGTGGAAGCCATTTTCCAATGCCACGGGTATTACAAAAAAAACTTATTTGAAAGTGGTAACATGTGGCAGCGGTACAAAAACAACACAACAGAACAAATAGTTGTCATACGGTAATCACACATTTATATGGATTATTCTCATTTGCAGTTATTCCAATTAGGCTGCTTGTTCAGTTCACTTTTTGTCAAAAGTATTCTCTAAAAAGGCTCATTTTCCTGATCAATATCCAGCCATCACTCTTGGGAGGAACAGCTTTACACCAACTTATAGCTTTGTGCTGGCTTCAGTAATATTTTAATATATTATATTTTATGTATGTACCACTTCTTTGTACGATATATCCAAGATACATTATAGAACACATATAGGGAATCAACCCTGTTTTAAAATGTTACTCTTTTTAAATTTACGTCATTAAAAGGGTTGCTTAAATGTAATGGTTATGTTTAGGCACTCAAAGCTCCTAGGTTTAGGTTAGAAAAAGATTGCAGTCTAAGTGGAATATTTAAAAGGTCAACCCTGACATGCTGTTGACATTTAACCAGTGCTGTTCAACACAAACACAAACAGGCCTGATTTAATTCAAACAATGGTAATCCCAAATATATATGTTCTTTGGTAATTACAGTGGAATCTTAATTTAACACCAACACCTTGGAATATAATTATAGTGTAGGCCTCAGTCCATTTACGTGTTGTGACTAGAGCTGTAATCAGGCCTTAAAAGTTAGGCTCGGCCCGAGCCCGACAAGTACATTTCGATTGACAGCTTTTTAAAAGCCCGAACCCATTTACAGCCCAACATTATTCAAATGTGCGCACGCACACAGCTCGTTTGCCTTTTGTCAAGAATGAGTCATTTATACATTTGTTAACATCATTTATTCATGACTAATGTAGGCTATAGGCCACTTGGAAGTTGGAACAAAGAAATAAAATAAGCCAGCCTCCGTTTCACCTCCTCAACATTAATTTTCGCGCTAATCGAAAAGCATCACCTGACCGCTCATTTACTGCGCAAGCCCGAGCCCGGCCCGAGCCCGTGTAAAATGATAGAAATGAAGACCGAACCCGTCGGGTCCTGTCGGGTTCGGGCAAAGATCTTCAGCGCTAGTTATGACATCACTCTCTTCTTTTCCTTCCCGGCCTCCACATGCTACTGTAGTTAGCATGAAGGTTTTGTGTTTTGTGTTCATGCCTGATGTTCCTTATTCCGAGTTTCTGCAGGTTTCACCAAGTCATATTCAAGACTTTTTAAGACCTTTTTAAGATCATTATGAATGAAATTTAAGACCTTCATCACAACATCAACTAGCACTAGCCAAGTATTGCTTAACTTGCACTTCCCCATAGTTGAAGAATAAAATCCGTTTTGTGTCTGTAGTACAATCCAAAAGAGACTCACGCCAATAACACGAAAGCTGATTGGCTGCAATATAAGTTGTAAATGTTGGTCTCATTTGTAGTCGTTATACAGTGAAATTATATTTGGACTAGCGAAAGAAAGAACTACAACACCACAGAATAATAATAAAAAAAGAGCCTTAGAGGTAGCGTTGCATGTGTATTCTTATGGTAAACTGTACTACAATAGAATTTGTACGATCTTTCTACTTAACGTTTTTATTCATGTCTTATCGTAGATATGTTACTTATTTACTGTATACACTTATTGACTTGCTCTCTTCTTACTCTTATTGGGTACTTACTGATTCTGATTAAAATTATTTAAGACCTAGAACACAATACTTCAGCGAATTTAAGACTTTTTAAGGCCTAAAATTTAGATTTTTAAATTTTAGACATTTTAAGAACCCGTGGAAACCCTGTTATTGCATTTATTCAAGCTTAAGTTCACAATACATTTCCTTTTTAAAATCTTTATTCATGTGTGGCTCCTGTTTTTTGTCATTTACTCCAGGCTAGTTTGTTAACCTAAGCCTAACAACATCTAAGCTACTCTGTGCTATATGAATCAACTGTACCGGGATGTCTTTTCCTGGATTGGGCAAAAAAACATTGTCAGTGCTTATAATCCATAGCCTGGTTGACACCAGACCCTTCTCAGTTGTTACTAAGAGTGGGTCTGGGCAAGCTTCATTCGCAGCCCATTTCCAAAGGGGCGTCACCAACGGACACCGCTCAAATGCCTCTGGATAGTCCTTCAACCAGTCAGACCAATGATCCGGGTGATGTAGCAGCTACAGCGGCATCAACGGGTTGCTGCGCTTCGGTGGCTGTCGTCATCGCATAAAGCCCGCCTCAACAGTTGTGATTGGTGCCTCGATTTGGAAAAATTGGAAGTGGACTTGAATGGGCTCTTGGCCAGACTGACTTGCAGAGCAAATCTCAAATTTGCCAGAAGTTCGTCAGGGTTTTCCCAGGCTATGTAGGCAGGCAACAACTTGGAACTTGTTACCTCCACAACGTATTTAGCAAAGCAAGTTGGTAGTAAATGCAGCGGTAAGCATATTCTGTAGTTGCTTGTTCTGTATAATTTGCCCAAAATGGCTTTGGTGTGGCACGTGCAGAAAAGACGGTTATGGTCACCACGTAGACTTGTTGTGCGGTTAGTTGTCGGCTTTTCGTTTGGATGCCACAGGTTTTTACTTTACACTATGAGCGTTCATAGCCTCTTGAGCCGGCTTACATAGTCCTCCTCACATCGCCACTAGCTGCTTCTTTATTCTGCCGTGTAAAGTTAGCACTCTATCTGTCACTGTGGGAAGAATCATTGTTCCATTTAGCTGCCATCTAATTGCACTATACTGTTTCATGCAGTAAACACACAACCCCGCACACACAGCTGCATATTCCTGCAGATTTAAAGTACACACACCTGTGCCAATCATGCAAAAACACACACTTTAATGGACTGCGATATCACTATCACACCGGGGCTCTCACCTTTCTCTCTGCCTCTCTCTGTTCCACTTCAGTGAGGACAACAGGCTATCCCTGTCCTCCAAAGCCACACACTCCAAATTTGCATATCAATTTACTTTTTAATATAATACTCTGTCACTCGAGACCCATTTGTCATTCTGCTAGCAAGCTCCCACCTTCATAGAACTCCATCCATAAATTATCGCCGTCGTAGCCCATCCCCCGTTTTCCTCTCCCTTCCTGCTCTTTATCTCTCTAGGGTGTTACATTCTTTTTAATTCTAACTTTAAGTAAAAACATCCCCTTTTCCAATAGCCCACATATCCTCTTTTTCTTCCTCTTGTTTCCACCTATTTATCCTCCCCTCAACAGGCCCTGTCCTCTGCTCTCTTTTTCTTTGTGCTGTTTTCTTTTTTAATATATATATATATATATAGAAATAGTGGACACTCGGAGCTGGAAAGAGAAAAAAAAGAGGTGGAGAGGGAGATGGAGAAAGAGAGTGCTGACAGGCAAGAATGCACAATGGGGGTCCAAGCCTGCATACCAACTAACAAGCAATCAGATGGAGGGGAAGAGCGAGGAGAGACGGGGAGGCAGCCATATAGGAACAGAAACGCGAAGGGAAGTGGACATATAGAGGTTTGAGGCAGTGTTGTGTTCTACTACAACAGGAGCTGAAGATAAAAAAAAAAGGGAGAGAGAAAAGACATTATGAGAAAAAAAGAGTGCTAAATATAAATTAGAATGAGTAAAAAGGGAAACAACAAGAAGGAGATCTTGAATCTTAGAATAGGGATGCTGGCTTCATGTGCAGGAGAGAAGACGACTGAAACAAGGCGAGGGATGGAGACTAAATATTGGCTGCATGGATCGAGGATTAAGAAGGACAGAGCAACACTATCAGCACATAGCTCCCTGTGGAGGAGAGTAAGAGAAAGGATAAATAAATCTTTAGTTACACTCGCGCGTGACACCAGGGCACGAGCCTCTGCAGACGCCGCGCGTGCTACGAGCACACACGGAGACGTTTATGCTCAACGCGTTGTCCGTTGCAGTATTGTTCGAAATGCCACGATGCGTACAAAAGATCTGTCAATAAGCAATAGAGTAGAGTAGAGAGCAGAAGTAATGGAAAACCAGCTGCCTGGCAACAGTAGTAAACACATCCATGGCAAACACAGACGTACCGCCAAACATCACATTTGTCTAGTCTAATTATTAACATTACTGTCGCTTATCTCCAAGTCTAAATGACTGTCCACCTCTCGATGTTACACACACTCTTTAACCCTTGTGTTGTCCTCGGGTCAAATTTGACCCGTTTTCAAAGTTTTTAATATCAGAAATATGGGTTTCTTACAACCAAACTGCCCCAAAATAACTTGGATGCGTGCATGTACAGTTGTCTGGAACCCATACAACATTCTTCACAGGTAAAATTAATGATTACTTCCATTGAATTTTGGGTGTTTTATTCAATTCATAGCATTTGAAAAGAAACATATTTAAATGGTTTTAAAACAGTCTCCTGACTAAGGCTATGTTTAGACGGAAACGATCTGAGGAGAAAACGCAATAGTGGCATCGCGTTCTCACTTTTTATTCTGCGTTTAGACGAGAGTTTTGGGGGGGAAATCTGTGTGCATATGGTGACGCAAAAGTTTGTGAAATTTGATGTAGTATGCATGCCAGGCAGCTAGGTGTCACTGCCACACAACACCACCAAGGCCGCGCGCCTACGTAGAACCTTCCTTCTACTTCTCTCCTTAGTAGCGCGAAACCAAAACATGTCGAAGTGAACAACAAAAGCTTGTCTGGAAAGATGAGGAGGTGGAGTTGCATGTTTGTCTGATGATGACCGGCACAGTCGACCATGATAAGCCACAGCACAGCACCCACGGGAGCACTACCAATATCCTGAGCCTCGCAGCCCTTCGGCCGCTGCTTGAGAGCGAGAGGCAGCGGGCAGAGGAGGCTGAAGCAGACCTCCTCTGCCCGGTGCCTCTCGCTCTCTCTCTCTTTCTCTTCATCCGTAACGTTGTAGTCTACTCTGGCTCAAATGAATAGCCTACATATGGTCATCAAACTATAACAACCTTATCCACATTGTCAAAATCATTTCAATATTGAGCCATTACATTAAAAATCTTTTAGATAACAGGGGCCTATAATTTCTGTAGCCTACTCCGTAACAACAGATTACCTGGACGCCTTTTTCTTGTCTCTCTCCACACCGCTGTCTTCAGACTTTTGCGTTTTTACCCTTTAGACGGTAACGCGACGGTGGAGCATTTTTAAGATTTCCACTCTGGAGGGTGGTTTCAATTTTGGGCGTTTTTAAGCCCCAAAAACGCCGTTGCCGTATAAACGAAAGGCACATCCGATAAAATATTTTTTCGTTTTCACCCGCGAGCGTCATCGTGTAAACCTAACACTTTGACGTAAACCAGTCTGTGATTCACTCAACGTCCTTTAATCTTAAATATCAGTCAACATAATTCATAATTTATGCTTTTTTTTAACAAAAGAATTAGCTATACCGTCATTGAAATGAGGTGTATTGACCATAAATAAAACAAAGAGTTGAATTAAGTGACAAAAACGTCTGAGAAAAAAAAGCCCATAAAAAAAATAAAATAATTAAAATTTTAAATTTTGACGGAAGGACAACAAGTTCATGGTCGACAGTAAGACAACACAAGGGTTAAAAAAAAGCAACCTGTTTTTCCACACTTTCCAGCAAAATGGCTCTTCTTTTCCCAGAGTGTGTTGGCTCCCTCTTACACCTATTTAAGGTCATTCGACTCACTGTGGTCTGTACATGAAGAATCATACAGATGTTTGTACAGGCGAAGCTGCTCGGCCAGTCTTCTGAGCCGACCACGTGGAAATGGAACGTGCAGTGCCCGCCGAGTTACAAAAATTCAGAGGTGTAGCTTTCATGCTGGATACACAAAATCTACTGAGACATCATTATTACTTGCTATTATACTTGCTCTCAAATAGAGCTGCAAAGATTAATCAATTAATCCATTAGTTGTCAACTATTGAATCAATCACCAACTGTTTTGATAATCGATTAATTGGTTTTGAGTCCTTTTTTTTTTTTTTAAAGGACTTAAAGTTCTCTGATTCCAGCTTCTTAAATGAATATTTTCTAGTTTCTTCACTCCTCTGTGACAGTGAACTGAATATCTTTTGAGTTGTGGTCATAACAAGACTAGTCTCGCTTTGCCAGACCTTCCTCCACAGCGCTGCGGAGGAAGGTCTGGCTAGTCCACACAGCATTCCAGGATGGGAGAAAGACGTGCTCTGGTTTATTGGCATTTCTTTAAACCAATAACTATCGTCTTGGGCGGTGCTAAGCGCCGGACGGAGCCACGGTGCCGCTGCAAAATAGCCTCGGGAAGGAACTTGTTTTGGTGGAACATGTGTACGTTCAAAAGTTGTTTTAGTCGTGCAAACAGAAAACTCAGATTGGACAGATAGTCTAGCTAGCTGTCTGGATTTACCCTGCAGAGATCTGAGGAGCAGTTAACCATAGTCCTCAGAAATCAACCAGAGTTTAAAATGCCAAAACAAAGAAAGCGGACGGTACTTGACATCCTAAATGAGGGACATTCGGCGGAATATCGGGCGGCACCGGAGCAATCCCGGAAGTGGAACGTCGTGTATATAGACTATAACAAGACATTTAAAAATGCTGAACGACATTTTTCACCATTTTCTGACATTTTATAGACCAAACAACTAATCGATTAATCGAGAAAATAATCAACAGATAAATCGACTATGAAATTAATCATTATTTGCAGCCCTACTCTCGAGTCTTGACACCATGTTATTGCATAGTTTACTTCACAACTGCGCCATTTTATATTCTGATATTCTTTATCTTTAAATCTTTATCCTTCATATTTCTTTTTCTAATTCTTATTTTTATTTTCTTGTGCTAAATATTGCACACTTGCCTTTTTAACACAGAGTCAAGACGCACATTTCACTGCACACATTGTGTGAGCATGTGGCACATACTGTACAAGCTTTTGAATCTTGAGACCTAATGATAGATACAGTCTGGTAGCAAGTTAAAGGTGGTCCATGTTGTGTATTAAAAAACACATTGTGAATCAGCCGGATTTTGTAAATCTTTAAGAAGATTATACAATGTGCGACAAAGCGAGCCGTGTCCTTTTTCTGATACTGTCACTAGTATGCCAAGTCTTCATTTACTGTTCTATTTAGCCTCAAGCTCGGTTGCTGCTCCCATTCCTCCCTCAGTCTAACTCCAGGCTATAAGGAGATAATGACGATTAAAACCAGCACTCGGTGATTGTCAATCATGTTAGTTTGCTGTGGCAAGAGAATCACCTCCGTCACATATAAACGGGGGTCATCACGTCACACATAAATGCTACTGTGTTCTCTGATATCATCTGTTCAAAGCCGTTAACAGCCTGCAGTTCATAAAAGTTCTCTCTGCTGTCTAGAGCTGGGTACCAATCTTCGATACTTTTTAGGCACCGACCCAATTGCCTACATATTATCGAGTATCTAAAAATGTCTCGTCATTCAATACCAAAGTTCAAAACATAAGGACTGCAAAGAAAACTCCGGCACACTGTCTAACTTGCAAAAAATATATAAAGTTTAATAGTAGGTAACGTTTCGGTACTAGACCATCTTCAGGCAAAATGTTACACAGTGTGTGAGTTTTCTTAGCAACTCTTGACCTGCACCTGTCTCAGTTGTAGATGAGCGAAGTATTTTTCTCTAAAACATACGGACTAAAACTAATCAATGTCAGTGAGCCAATAAGCATGCAGCATGCTTGTACCAATATCTAATAATGCTTGTGATTGGCTGTCTACATGTTGTAGAGTCATGCAGGAAAAACACTACATTGTGCACAAAGACAGAGCTAACGTGTGTGTGTGTGTGTGTGTGTGTGTGTGTGTGTGTGTGTGTGTGTGTGTTGTATTTTGAGAGGCTTGACTACACTGTGCGTCACATAGTTGTCAAGGAGCTAACAAAAAAAATGTACCGTAATGTAAAACAATTGTACCATGTTGCAATTTATTTTTGTTACAATGGATTTGGTTACACTTTACTTGAAGGTATCTACTAGGGCTGTCAACATTAACACGTTAATCGCAATGCGATTAAGGGCCGAGCATAATGAGTTAATTTTTTTAAATCGTATTAATCGCATGCCGCCATTTATTAATTTATTTTCACTTCACTCTGCTTTGCGTCGTGCCTAACAGGCTACTATTTTGCCGTACTTCCTCGTAACACATGCTGCTGCTGCAGGAATAGCAACGCGGATTTCGGTGCCTCATTCTGGTGCCACTGATATTCCTGCACTTCTCTCTGATGCTCTGAAACAGACGTTACAGGCAACACAAACACCGCTAGTTAACACTATACTCGACAGCAGCTAACGTTAGCCTACCGCTATCTAGTAGCTGAATTAAACACGGTTAAAATGCTGACAGCTAACGCTTAAACGGTATAAAGTTTGTCTGTATTTCACTGTAGAGGATTCCGACACCGGGATGTAACAATCTGCAGCTGCTGTTGTCGGAAAAACACAGATGGTGCGTTCATTGAAACTGGTAATTTACAGCCTCGTGGTGCATTCAAAGTTGTTGTTAAATGCCCTTTTCCCATCTGGTGGTTGTTTTTGTCATTCAACAGCTATTTACTAGTGAAATAAGTTATTGTTATAGTGATTACATTATTATTAAACATTTAATTTTGACGATATGACCTTAGCAATAAACAAGCCGTTCTTTAATGTCGCCAACTGTTTAGTACCCTTCTTTTTTTTAACTTTCTTAAAAAGTATCGGTTCAGGCACCGTTAAGGCACCGGTACCGTTTTAAAAGTACCGCTTTAGCACCGGTATCCAAACCAAACAATACCCAACCCTAAAATTGACTTTGCATTCATTTGATTCCCAATCAAGATACACTGGTAAGAATGGCTTTCCATTGTTAATATGTACTTAAAAACAGTTCTGAAATGCAAAATAATAGAATTTTAATCATGTGATAAAACATGCGATTAATTGCGATTAACTATAGAAATTCAACGATTAATCGTGATTAAGAAAATGTAATCGTTTGACAGCCCTAGTATCTACATAGGAGTGACATGACACTGTCATTTACGTGTCATAAACATTATAAACAAGTCATAAACATTTATGACATAACGCTTCTGTCAGTAAGTGTCATTCGGTTTTTGTCATGACAAGTTATGGTTAGGGTTAGAGTTAGGGTTAGGGTTAGAGTTCATGTGTCATGACAGTGTTATGTCACTCTTATGTAGATACCTTCAAGTAAAGTGTTGGACCATGGATTTTATAAAATTGGTATTGAAAAAAGTATCGCTCGGGAACTGATATCAAATTCCAGGTATCAGTACCGGCATCGGTTAGGAACAGCGATACCCAGCCCTACTGCTGAGCCACTGGAGTCCATATCTGAATCAGTGGGGGAAAAGAAAAAAAGAAAGAGGATAAGTATGGAGGTGTGAAGCAGAGAAATTGAGAAAGGAAAATGTAGGGCAATAGAGAGAACATCGTGACAGAGAAGACGAGGAATGCAAAGAGGAGATCAAACGAGGGGAAACCTTGGCAGGCCAGGATAAAAGGTTATGCACTAGAGGCAGGGAAAGGCTGGAGAGAAAAGGTAAATATGGATAGTGGAGCAACCTTGAAACAAAGTGGGACAAAAGAGACAAAGACAAACCAAGTTGTGTGTGTGGACGATGATGTCTTGCTGACAGAAGGAGAGACGGCAGATAAGAGAGACTGTTTGTCTTCATGCAATGAATAACCTTGGACTAATGTTAACCTGAGACGTGAAGAGAGCTAATAAAGCGTGTGTAGTTCTGAGCCGCGTGGTGTCGCCCAGTTTGTTTTATATGACTGGCCACCTTTTATAGGATTAGAGGCCGGCTGCCGGCTCGGAGACGGGAGGAGAAATTGATACACTCCGAGACAAGGAAGAGTCAGAGGGGATCGTTCACACAGAAAAATAATATGTTTCCTTTCCTCTCCTCTTTTTATTTCCTGTCCCTCCACATTATTTTCCCCCTGCTAATCAGAATGACTCGAAAAATGAAATCAGTAAATCATTAGTCACCCCTCCGGCATGACACAATGAAATGACTCTTTCTCCGCCACCCACTCTACACACACGCACACACGCACGCACACACACATGCACGCACACCCTGCTGTGGGTATCTGCTCTAATCATTACTCATGATAATGGTGATTCCATTTAATATCAAGCTATTAAATTAAAAAAAATAATTACTGGGAATTAAATCAATATTTTAAATTCACTCTTATTATTTCACAGCAAAATTACGCTTCACTCACCAACCCGAAAAAAAACAAAAGACGGTCACTGCTCAGGCGGCGATAAACTCTGAGTTTCATAAAAGATTATTGTGGATAATTAAGAGTCAAAACAGCATAAAAAAAACAAACGCTCAGGAACACAAGCGAGTATGATTTCCTCTCTCTCTCTCTCTCTCTCTCTCTCTCCATCTTGGACGTGTCTGGCAGCGGCTCAGCACTCTCTGACCACAGTGTAAAAAGATTTACTCAGCTCGGGCTAATTATTAGGAAGGGAAAATGATTAGCTGAAGAGTTATGAGTGATAAATCTGTCTATGTTTCATTAACAACCTGTTTGGAAACATTTCATTTAGCTCCTGCTCATTAAAGAGAGTGGTAATGGAAGGAAAGGAAAAGGAAAGGAAATGAAGGGGTTTGGTAATTGGTGTAGTGTAGCAGACTTTTTTACAACCTGGGGAAAAGGTCAAGTAAGAGAGGAGGGAAAGAGTGAGAGACGAAGCAGAGGAGCATGTCACCTGTATCATTAGGTGAAGTGTATCTTTACATTTGCTAACAGATCAGTGTGAAACTAATTCCCTTAATGATGTTACTACGGCGACTCAACTTGATCGCCGTAGTAACGTAGTCACGATCGTAATATGTGCACTTGCGTGTGCAGTGTGTGTGTGTGTGTGTGTGTGTGTGTGTGTGTGTGTATCCAACAAATGTATTAAAATGCGCTATAAACTTTAAAAACCCCTGCCGAAAACAGTTTTCTTTTAATTTGTCTGATGTTTATAGGACATTTGATCAATCCCACGACAACATCTGCTCATTTGCATAAAGCCCGTGTGAAATAGTTTTGCACCTGCGGCAGCTATAGCTGCTATTATTGCATATGTTTGTATGCTACTATCTAGGCATTCTGCAGACAGCGCTGTATTCAGCTACACCCTACAGCTCTGCTGCATTCATTGAAAGAAACAGCATCCGAGCAACACATACAAATCTGTCTAATAATACACACACACATCCTCATCGCATACATGCACACATTCACCTCCCCGTACGGGCCTGTTTTGTTTCAGATACACAGAATCGCCCGGGCTGCCAAATCAATATTAGCGCTATTATCAAGCAAACAGACCAACACCACCCACAGGGAAGGGAATGCATTGGCTGCTTTTACCTACACTAAATACACCACCATTTGGTGAACATGGGGCTATTATTTTTGTGCCTTCCTGTTTTTTCAAATTTGTATTTTGTGGAAATCATTTATTTTTATTCTTTCCCACATCCGGGATAAAAAAATTAAAAAAAATCACCGATTGTAGTCTTTTGGTGTGACACACACACACACACACACACACACACACACACACACACACACACACACACACACACACACACACAAACATAGAGCGTGGCACTATCTTTGTGGGGACCCGTCATTGACATAATGTATTCCCTAGCCCCTTACCCTAACCTTAACCATCACAACTAAATGCCTAACCTTAGCCCTTACCCTCACCCTAACCATAACCTAATTCTAACCCTAATCCTAAAACCAAGTCCTAACCCTCAAACAGCCCTTTAAAGTTGTGGGGTCCAGCATTTTGGCCCCACAAAGCTGTCCGGACCCCACAAGTATACTGTATTCCCGGTTTTTGGACCCCACAATTATAGTTAAACAAGAACACACACACACACACACACACACACACACTCAATTAGTCTCTCAAAAGTCTCTTTCTCTCGTTACCTCTTAACTCCACTCTCTCCTCTCTCAACAGCATGTTTTCATCAGTGCTGCTTTATTTTATTTTTTCTATCTTCCCTCTCCTCTTTTGTGTCATTAAGTTTTTAAGAATAACCCAGGGCTGCTACGACAGATGCTGCGGAGGTAAAAGCGCTTACGCGCACAAACATGCACATCCGCAGAACACGCTATTGTGTTCAAAAGGTAGAGCTGTTAACACTCTCTATTAGCAAGACCGAGAAGTCTATCTGCAACGTTATAATGACATCACACTTTCCTCTGTGGCTTTCACTCTTTCTTATTCCAAACTCTCAGAAAAGGATGTTTTTCTCCCTATAGTAAATCTAGGCTTGGAGGATCAACCTGTGTAAAGTTTTGTCTTCTTTTTGTCGTGGATGAAAAAGAAATCTTGCTTTAGTAAATAACCGTACATCTTATTATTTTAAGATTTTCCGACATTTAACAGATTGCCTTTGACTCCCTGCTGAATATCTCCAGCTCTGACAACAGATGCACTCAATAAAGGCAGACATTGAGACATATAGCAGATGAGACGGCTTAGAAAAAAAACGACAAAACAGGCATCATATTGCCTACATGGAACAACTTCACACTGACTTCTCACCAAATCTCCCACATTAAAAACATGAACGTGGAAAAACCTGTCGGGAATCTGGCGTACCACCAAAGCCCGCAGCTATTCAGAAAAGAAGATGGCTGCATGGCTGGAGAGTTATTAGACTGCAGATAAAACAGAGGCGCGCACACTCACATACGCACAGATGCTGGAAGGCAGGAGCTGTAACATGTTTAACAAGGAGTGAGAGAAAGTGAGGACCGAAGGGGAGAATGCGTTTTGAGTGAAAGGCCATCTGCTGAGTCCATGGCGATGCCAGTCGCTTGCTAGCTTCCCATCGCTCGCACCTGCCAGCCTGCCAGCCAAAGCACCCTCCGGAGGACAAAAAGCCCTGACTTCACACACAAACACACACACTTTGCACGCATATACTCGCAGGGCAATAATGGCACGCACACAGCAATAACTGGTGTGATTTGTCAGAGCCGTGCTGCGACTGAGGAGCTTTCAATGTTTTTTTCATGTTTTCCCTCCTGCGGTAACAATAGCATAACAGCACTTTATTAAACGAGAACAGGACACAACAGAATGGCCTGCAAATCAGCTCGTTTATGAGGCATACTGTAGCTGTGCAGTACCCTGCCAGCAAAGGCTGCGGGGACTGTGTGTGTGTGTGTGTGTGTGTGTGACTGTATGGGCTTTCATTGTTATTTTATAGTTCGGTGATAAAATTCTCTCTATCAGGGTGTTGAAAATGTGGCCAGGATTGTGGATTCATAGGTGAAGTAGGTGTAAAACAAGAACAAAAGGCTCTCCAGCACTCGTATCCAGTCCAGTGATTATTGGCGAAATGATTTAAACAGGTGACATTTAGGGAGGAAAAGGGCCTTACAGAGGTCTCGTGGGAAATAATTTCAACCCTGGCTGACTCTCGGTGTCAATTTCAATTCCAATTTAATCATCGTCCACACTGAACTGGTCTCGGCAAATACATCAGATTCTCGATACATTACGGAGAGTGGGTTTCATCCAAATGCAAATTTCAAGAACGCAACAGGAAATGAAAGCCAGAGAGCCAAAGATGAAACGAAATGACGAGAAAAGAAGGAGAGGAGAGTGAAAAGGGAGAGGAATGGACTGATTGGTAGATAAGATGGAAGCTTTGATAGATGACAAGAGGGAAGGAAAGGGTAACAAGAGAAGAGAGAAGACCAATCCTTATTTTTTTAGACTTCTCCGTTTCTCCAAAAGCTGAAGTGTGACACTCCTATTGCACCTAACAGTGCAATCGCCCATCCATCATCCCTCCTACCCCTCCTCCTCTCTCAAACACACATGTAATCTACCTTTTCATCTTCTGCTCCTTGCATCTCTCCCCTTCTTCATGTTGTGCCTCTGGCCCTCCTCCTCCTCCTCCCTCCCATCAATCTCCCTTTTCTCTCAATCTCACTCAAGCCTCCTCTTCTTTCTCTCTTCTATCTTTCACACCATCTCAAAATGTAGCTCTCTACTGGCGCAAACATGCTTCAGATAAATTCCCCCCCCCCTTCGTCTCTCCTTCACCTAGCTTCTGTCCATCCCCCCCCCCCCCCCTCTCTCTCTCTCTACCTCTCTCTTTCTCTCTCTCTACCTACCTCCCTCCTGCTCTTGTCTTTCTAGTGATGTAGCTTTGATCCTCGCCTTATTCCCCAGCTCCAAACACACTCCACCTATGCACACGTGCGCACACATTTTGACAGATGTACAGATGTTGTTTAAGACAGAGCAGTAATCAACCATACGTCCTTGCAAGCATCCCCACCTCCAAATGGAAGAAAGATAGATAGAGATGGAGTGAGGGCAAGAGGAAGAGAGAGAGAGAGGCCTGAAATTGATGGCAGTGCATCGACCCTTCTGTAAAACCTAGTTAACACCTCCCCAGCCTGTGAAACCTCATTAGTTGAGTGTTACGGTGTGTTTGTGTCCTCGTGTGTATTCATAGTACACTGTGTTTAACAGGTTGTTATGATTCTTACATGCACGACATCATTATTCCCCTCTGATTAAAAATATGTTGATGTGTCTCCAGTCACGTGCCCTGTGTGTGTGTGTGTGTGTGTGTGTGTGTGTGTGTGTGTGTGTGTGTGTGTGTGTGTGTGTGTGTGTGTCACACAGGACAGTCTCCACTGATTACATCCCTCCTAGTCAATAGTGAATAGAGCACTCAGCCTGATAAGCAATCACCTGAATCAATACTAATGTTTTTAGTGTGTACATTAGTGTGTGTGTGTGTGTGTGTGTGTGTGTGTGTGTGTGTGTGTGTGTGTGTGTGTGTGTGTGTGTGTGTGTGTGTGTGTGTGTCTTTAACATGTAGCTAATCTAGGCAGAGCTCATAGAGGATAAACATTTAGTTACAGGCACGGTAAATCACATATGCTGTCATCCCTTTCTCTCCTCTCCTCTCCTCTCCTCTCCTCTCCTGCCATTGTCCCTTTCTTCTCTGTCCAAAGAGCCCTCTCCTAACTCTGATGCTTTAATCTTTCTCGCCTCTCACCAGTCGGCATTCTTTTATTTTCCTTCCTCCCTCTCAACTCCTTCTCCTCTTTGGCCTTCTTCTCTTCAGAGCATTAACTGCAGCCCTACCTTCAAAGAGAGTGATCATAGAGAGTCCATGCTCTTCACATACAGAATAACACGGCCTTTAGTTCGGGCTTTGGCAGCAGTAGAAATGTCAAAGTCGGAGGCCCTGCTTTCTGCACACCCACATGTAATCTCTCAGAGAGAGGCAGAGAGATATGAAGTGAGACCAAGTGGGAGATTCAGCTTAACCCTCATGTCTACATGAATGCACATGTACATTACCAGATTGGCCCTCTGCATTATGATTAATGACAGATTTGCTTTGTGCATGCACAGGCTATTGTTTTCCAATGGAGATAGCGAACACTACCTTAGACATGGCACTCAAAGTTTAGTCAGCTTCAAACTTCTTTGTTGGTGACCCTATAATGTGTCACCAATGAGATTACAGCTGTCAGGGGTGTAACCTGAAAGCGACCCATGAGGTGTTTGCCAACTGTATAACTGTATAAATGTACTGTATAACACCAAAGAAATAAGGCTGGTGATATTCTGTATTCTTGCTGTTGTCAGCATATCTGCTTCCTGTCTGCGACCCCAAGCCCATTGGTTCCTACTGAAGATGTAAATCTTTAAAAAAAAAACGGACCACAAATATATACTTTCAGTTTTAGGAAACGCTAAATAATTTCCTAAAACAGCTGTGCACCGTAGTCTTTCACAAATGTAACTCAAACATGGGTAACTAGTGCATTTGTTGGGGACTAATTTCAAATGTGGATTTGATGCCCAGTGAGTATTTACAGCAGCAGGACAGAGTTTATGGGACGGACTTAAAAAATAAATACAGTGCCCATGTTCATTGTAACAAAAGAATATTTCCACCAGTGCAAAGATGTGGCTCTTTTATGTGTTGTTCCACCACAGTGGATGTCTATGTAACAGAGGAATAAGCTGTATCATTTAGTTCAGGGGTGTCAAACATATGGCCCTAGAATCAGAATCAGAATCAGATTTGACTTCATGACCTTATTGTTATTAAGTCCATACAACAAAATTAAAAGTGCTACTCTATGGTGCAAACCTAAAAACAACACATTGAACTAATAACATAGAGCAGAGAATGTCAAGATGGTTAAAAGGATTAAAACTAGAGTAAATAGTAAAATAGTATAATTATTTACTCGTATTGCACATTACTTAAAGTGCAGGTGCGTAGCAGCATGAATGGGTGACAGTGCTTATTGTTTTTTCTTATTTAATGTGCAAATTGCTTGTGGGAAAATTGCAGTGAAGTCATTAATTCCAATTGTTCAATAGACACGCACTGCTGTTCTTATTTGTCAACTGGGGGCTGCAGTACTAATTAAGTAGTAGCAGGCTCTTTGCTGGATACGGTATTATACTGTAGATCCTACGTGCTGATGTACAGGCAACGTGACACAACACTGTCAGGCGTAGGCTACTGTTCATGTAGAAGCCACTGGTGGAAAATGCAGAGAAAATTGCACACAGAGGCTCGGGTTTTCCAAGAAAGATGGACTAGTTCCTATTTCTTTCTAGAGCTAAATGGGAAGCCAGTGTGCTTGGTGTGCTCAGCGCACCTTTTAGTGCTCGAGGACTATTAGAATATAATATTCTTCACCACTATTTAGACTCATCATGTCAAAGGTTTCCCACTTGAGATCAAATTGGGCTGTATGAGTTTGACACCTATGATTTAGTCAGTCAGATGAATATGATGTTTTTGGTCTTTTCACGGGATATCTTGATAATAAGAATAAATATGGAATATTACCAGACTTATCCTTCTGTATTTCAGATGTCAAATACATCATTCAAAAACAACCTTATTTAGGGTCGTTGTTTGATTTTTGAAATTTCCCGGTGCTTCCTGACTGCCTGCCACGTTTGGTACATAAACTTATACAACTTTACCCGTACCCTGTTCTCCTGTACAGTACATACTGATCATGTGTAGAGAACCTAAGTGTGTCTTTTTTTATTTTTGACCCTACCTTCCGCTGACAACAAAGCAAGTCACCAGGAAGATGAGGAGAACGATTCCCCCAGCGATGGACACAGCCAGAATGGTGGACTGGTTAGGGTCCCCGATAGCAAAGACATCTACATAGGAGACAAAGGGAGCACAGTGGATTAATAAACAAAAGCATAAAGGAGGATGAGGTGAAGGGGAAAAAGTGAAAAGTGAGGGGAGGAAAATATGAAGGGAAGCCGGGAGGAAAAAAGACAGCAAGGTGAGTGTGGCGGGGGGGAAGGAGGGAGAGAGAATGAAATATGATAGCATTAGAAAAGGAGATAAAAGACAGAGGTTGAAGGAGAGGGGGAAAAGAGAGAGTAAAAGAGAGCGAGGGAGGCGGATGGAATAGTAAGTAAGGTCCTTGATGAAAAGCGCTCTCCCTCTCTGCATCGCCTATGAGGGTATAAGAGTGGACGTGAAAGCCATTCCCATTCGACCGCGCTGTCCAAATGGATATGTTAACATTGCACATAACAAGGCTACCGCCGAGAACTTTCTGCAAAGATGCATTGATTTTTACGCCACACCAATCGGGCCATTACTCAAAACTAATACCCCATTTATCTGGCTTAGTTAAGCATGAGCATGTATGAGATACGTATTTGTGTGTGTGTGTGTGTGTGTGTGTGTGTGTGTGTGTGTGTGTGTGTGAGGCAAATGAATGCCCAGAGGCAGCCACAGCTAAGCATTGATCTCCTATTAGATTTACAGGCGCAGAACATACACAGCCTTCTTTAACAGTCAATAGAATGGATCTTATTAGATAACCTTGATATGATTGCTACCGGGTCAGCTGAATGTGGCAGATCCTGTATTTTACAGCACTGAACTTGACTATGAACCTGTGCGTGTCCTGAGCTCCATTCCATACGTCGCAGCACAGTGACATTCCAGATCTTTGTTGCAAGACAGGAATAGAGACCCAGCTTTGAATTACTTTTATTGATTATTGAATGATTAGGAAGCTAATGTGTGCCCGCTGTATGCCACGGAGTGCTGTACATTAACTGATTTATCCCCCTCTGCCTGCCTGCCTGCCTGCCTGTCTGGGAATCAATGATCACTTTTGAAGAGCACATTATGGGGCCTCTAAAGCAGAAAATCCTAGAGCACATAATGAAGCGATAATGAAAGTGGGTGACAGCAAACAAAAGAGAGAAGGACGAGTGACAGAGAAATGGAAAACATGCCGACAGAGATACGGCGTAGTACGCCCCAGAGCTGTTTGGGAGGCCTGGCCCCACTGGCCTGGATCGAACCCAGCATAGATTTCTCTTTTGTGTCTCCTCCTCTTCTTTCCCAAAGTCTAAGTACATTTTCTAAATTTAAGTTTGCCAGTTTATTTGAAGCAGGAAAGGAAAAATAACCAGAACATGTGTGACAAAATAATTGCAGTTGGGGGGGAATAAAACCAGTCCCGAAAAAAAGAGTCAGATGTCCAGTCAAGTCTAAATTCATTCATGAGGAGGTTTTCATTTTTCATTTTGCTCCAGTCGTCGGTGTGAATCCAAGCCTCCCTATCCGGGAAAGCAAGTTCACAGATTACTTTTTCCTTTTATTGTGAAATTGGGTTGTCTCCTTTTTTACCTGATACGTATTCTAGGATACTTTCAAGCCACTGGTTCAGAGACGTAGATGACGACCTGTGAAGCTGCCGAGGTAGAACGGAAGCAGCCATTCAGATGAAAAGTGGGCTATTTTATAACCATCAGGTGGATTGATTTAAACTCCAGCGGGGAGGATTTAGACTCTTACAGTACTGCAAAGTGATATACTGTGCCTGTACTCTTTGCTCTGCAGTTCATCTTTGTGCTTCTAGTTCACCTGCACCATTCACCTCTGATCGTGCTATGCTATCACTGCGGATTGTTTTTATAGAAACTGGCATGTAACTGCTTTTAGTGCACTGCCTGCTTTTCCAATGTTCAAAACCACGGGGAAATTTTATACAATCTAATTGCACAGAATAAAAAAACAAATAAAAAGGAACACTGATATTACTCATTTATTACGGGTAAATATTAATTATTTATCCCTTTACCTTCGTGGCTGGTTTCCAATTCGATCTCTCCCCCGTAGCTCCCGTAGCCCCCATCGGTTCGAGCCCTAACCCTGAACACATAGGTGGTCCCTGGCTTCAGCCCGTCCACTGTCATCATGTTGGAGCGAGTCTTCAAGACTGTGTAGTTCTGCTCCCGCTGGTTCTGAAGTGGAGGAAAGGGCAAGAGGAGATCATTTAATACTAAATTCAGTGAATAATATTAAGATTCAGAGAATAATGTCACTGTGGATAAAAAAAGAAATGGCTGAAATTATAGACATACTCTGAAGAGTTTGTGTAAAGAGCAATGGACTGTGGTATCTAGAGAGGCAGAAAAAAAAAGCCCAGGAAAGTCTGAAAATAATAGAAACCTCAAATTGTTTAATTTAAATGTCTTCAGGGGCCACACACACCTCACTAAGTTTTCATTTGTTCATCACTGGACCATTTGGTTGCATTTGTGCACCCGTCAAGTCCCAAATCCTTTCCTCTTTACACTTGGGGGCAATACGTGGTTACTCAAGTCCCGCTTCGCTTCGTTCCTCGACTAACTTGTAGGTGTGTGTGTGTGTGTGCACTTGCAATGTGTGTGTAGGAGGATGAATAAAGAATAAGTGTGTCTGTCAGTAAGCTGATTCCCTGCAGAGAGGCTGATACTCTACCTAATGGGAAGACACTACAACAAGGATTAACACTATTTTACTGCTAATGCCTGCCAACACGCACACATGCACGCACACACACATACACACACACACACACGCACACACACACACACAGAGAGAGGCTTAATTTCATCACCTTGACCGTGTTTTACGAGGTTTGTTCGACAGATGTGTGGTTAATTGGCTTGGTGTGAGCAGTAGGGGAGACGTGAGGGATAGAGAGATAAAGAGATATGTTTGGGATGCTCAAGTCATTACAGACATGCCCTTAGGCTAAACCCATATCCTACGAGCCTAGACGACATGTAGATGAAGAGAACAAGAGAAGGGCAAAGAAACATGTTGCCCAAAACCCGTTAAGGGGATTGTTTCAGAAAATGTTTGACATTTTCGGAAATGTGCTTGTTTGCTTTCTTGCCGAGAGTCAGATGAGAAGAGCGACACCCCTCTGTATTCACTTTCATACGTGTATTATATTTTATATTTATATTTATCTATATTGTACGTTAAATGAAGCTGCAGCCAGCAGACGGTTAGCTTAGCTTAGCACAAAGACTGAAAACAGCTTGCATTTGCAGCAAGCAATAGCTTCATAGGTAACGCACTAGGGGTGCACGATATTGAAAAAAATGTGATATTGCGATATCGATAATGAATATTGCGATATCGATATTAATTTCTATATTTTTAAACATATGTAAAATTACCAAAGTTATGGGAAAACGCATCAAAATAGATTTATAACAAATAAAACAAGTTTTCTTACAACACAAGGTTTATTGTGTAATATAGTAAATATAAATGTAGTATAAAATAAATAAATAAAGAGCATGTCTATAGAACAGGGCATGTTGTACTGGTTGTATATACACTACAGTATAAAAAGCAATGCAATGCACATCTGTTGGCTTAAAGCCAAAGTATTTCCAAGCTACCGAGGAGGAGGCATTACCCTACAGTCACATTAGCTACAAGAGACAGCTACCATTCATTTTCAATGGGAGTGGCCGTTTGGCCACGAGCGACTGCCAATCAGAGTGAAGGCAGCGTGACGTATGTCAGTGGCTCAAGTCGAAGAAAATAATTCAAGATGGCGGAAAATGCTTCAGGACATGGTATTTATGTATATATCTGATATGTTTGGCATTTAATCTCATATATTGTGTTACTTTTATCGAGAAATAAATACTTTCAAATCCAAAAACATCGTTCTTGTGACTTAACAATACCTCTGAAGTAACTTTTAAGACGTAGTTTAAGGTAGCACCGGATAATTTCTGTTTACTGTTGCCAAGCAACCGGGGGTAGGCTAGGCAGGTTTCCTTTCAATCTCTGTTATTTCATTGTCTCCCAGAGCAACACTCATTTTCTTACTTTTGTGTTCTTTTTGCTCCACTCTTCGCTCTCTCTATCTCCTTTCTTTTCTTTCGCTTCGTTTTATGGTTCTGCGGAGGCTCCACGCAGCTGATGTTTATACATGCTCTGGTGTGTGCGTCGAGCATGTGGGTGTGTGTGGTAGAGCGAGGTAGAAGTGAGAGAGTGACGGCGATTTTCTTCGGAGCGAGTACTGACTCTAGAGTCATGGTGAGAGAAACAAAGTGTCTCCCCTGTTCTTTCTGACCACGGTGGGAAATCTGGAGCAGGAGAAGTTAACCCTCTCCTTGATTTCATGTTGTTTATGGAGAAGGAGAACCAGGAGAAGTTAACCCTCTCCTTGATTTCATGTTGTTTATGGAGAAGGAGAACCAGGAGAAGTTAACCCTCTCCTTGATTTCATGTTGTTATAGAGAAGGAGAACCAGGAGAAGTTAACCCTCTCCTTGATTTCATGTTGTTTATGGAGAAGGAGAACCAGGAGAAGTTAACCCTCTCCTTGATTTCATGTTGTTTATGGAGAAGGAGAACCAGGAGAAGTTAACCCTCTCCTTGATTTCATGTTGTTTATGGAGAAGGAGAACCAGGAGAAGTTAACCCTCTCCTTGATTTCATGTTGTTATAGAGAAGGAGAACCAGGAGAAGTTAACCCTCTCCTTGATTTCATGTTGTTTATGGAGAAGGAGAACCAGGAGAAGTTAACCCTCTCCTTGATTTCATGTTGTTATAGAGAAGGAGAACCAGGAGAAGTTAACCCTCTCCTTGATTTCATGTTGTTATAGAGAAGGAGAACCAGGAGAAGTTAACCCTCTCCTTGATTTCATGTTGTTTATGGAGAAGGAGAACCAGGAGAAGTTAACCCTCTCCTTGATTTCATGTTGTTATAGAGAAGGAGAACCAGGAGAAGTTAACCCTCTCCTTGATTTTATGTTGTTTATGGAGAAGGAGAACCAGGAAATGAGTCGGGGGAAATACAACGCTACCAAGTGACGTGTATTTTTCGAGAGGTGCATCAAAGAGTATAGATGTAACAAGAGGAGAAACTCAATGGAACTGCAGCTCCGCCATCTTGGACTGAATGTAACACAACGTTCTATTGAGTTTCTCCTCTTGTTGCTTCTATACTCTTTGGGTACATGTCGGGCGGGATGCAAAGCAAACAAAATATCGCGTAATTATCGCGAGACTTTCGGTATAATATCGTGCAACATGATATCGCGATAACGATATTGAGTCGATATATTGTGCACCCCTATAACGCACATATGAGAGTGGTAACAATCTTTAACACACCTCGAGTTTGTAACAGGCTTTCTGTAACAAATCTGACATAACAAGTAAACTGACCTTTAGCTTTCATTCCTAAATTAGTAAAGTGCCTCTTTAAAAAAACAATGAGATGTGCGTCTCTCTCTCACCTTCTCATAGTAGATGACCTCATACTCCACGATGGCTCCGTTGGGTCTCACTGGACCCTGCCAGGCCAACGTCACACTGTCCTTACTCCGCCTCTCCTTCAACACTACGCTCACTGTAGAAACCAGAGAACAAGAGGGGAAAGCGTGAGCAACAGTAACAACAGTAAGGTTCAACGAGATGAGAAAAAAAGCATGAAAAGAGGCAGAGAGAGAGAGAGAGAGAGAGAGAGAAAGAAAGAAAGAGAGCAGGCTGTGCGGTGGAGGAGAGAGATTTCAGATGGATACCTACTGTGCTGTAACGAGAAGAAGACCCATATTTGAAGTGTAATGTTGCTAATGAGTGAGCTTACAAGGTGTTTTTACACATGCGTAATCACAGCAGCCTATGAGGTACGTATGTGTGACATGCGTGTATATGGGGTGTGATCTGCTCGTGTTATCAATGTAATAAAACCACAAACCCTGTGACTTTCTTAGGCGGCCTTCCGACATTGGAACACATGCTCGTGTGGGTTGAAAAGTGTTGAAAAAATGTGTGTTCGTGTGTGTGTGTGTGTGTGTGTGTGTGTGTGTGTGTGTGTGTCTGGCATACTGTCGTCGAGAGTAGCACGTGTGATGTGGGGTCCTTAATGAGCTTAACAACCTCCTACATCCCTTTCACCTCTCCCCCCTCTGTTATTGCACACACATCCATAGTAGCAGACCTGTTAGTCATCACCACCCTGTCATACGCACTTCTCTTGCACCAATGTCCCAAAGTCCCACACTGTGAAAGATGCACGCATGATATTATATATGTGAAGGCAGAGTTGCAGAGGTGCCACTCTGATTTTACAGTTGTAATGTACACTAAAACGCCTGATACTGTTTGTGAGCACACAGCAATCAGGAGACAATTTAGAAAAATGCTCTCTGATCCATCGTACAAATTCCTCATTCAGGCTGATGAAAACATACTTTCCCAGGTGATTTTATTCCTCTTTAAAAACGGATATCAGTGAAGTCAATGCCATTTTAAATCTGAAAACACGCTGCCTCACATAAAAATTACACTGTCGAAGAGCCGTCTCTGTCAACAAATACTGGTGTTTTGACATTTATAGTAAGATTTACATGTAAAATACCCCCATTATAGGTGTATGTTCTCACCTGTCTGTGATGTAGTGACATTGATGACTACCGTTCCTCTGGGCGTGGGACTTAAGTCCGACACTCCATTCTGGCTCTCGACAGTGAAGCTGTAGTTGGAGTCCGGCTGCAGGTCGGTAACCAGTACGGTGGCTGATGAGAGACCAAACTGTCTGGGAACAAAATGGACGCTGCTACCACACGGTGTACACTTCCGGCCGTCCCCGGAGCACTTTCTGCAGTGGAGGCTGTAGGTGATGTCTCCTCGGCCTCCTGTGTCTCTGGGGGGCGACCACTCCAAGGTGACGCAGGTCTCGTTCACTGTGGAGATGGTGTTCTCTGGAGCAGATGGAGGACCTGGGGGAAGATGAAGGCATAGATTTATTTCTGTCAACTTGTAAAATGAATTTTCCTCTTGAAACTGTGATTGTAAAGCCTCAGTCCCTACCGCAGCGGCCTGGGTTCGATTCTGACCTGTGGTCCTTTGATGCATGAACTTGGCCCGACGGTCGGGTCGGGCCGATATTTCCCGCCACTATCCTTGATCAAGCATTTGTGATTTTTTAATCATTACTTTATTAGCCTAATTGGGTGGGAAGAAAGCTATGCCATAATCATGCACAGCGTCTCCTCCACTCGCACGCATCACACCTGGCGTGCTGTGCTGTTTTGTGTAGCTTAAGTGCAACAGGGAGCTTGAAGATATAAAGAAAAAAAGAAAAACAGGGGAATTAACTTTGAGCAAGTTTGGAGGAAAGTCGGAGGTATGGAAGCATTTTAAACAAGTCGTGGGCAGTGACAACCAGAGCTGTATAGTAACGAAGTAGAACTACTTCACTACTCTAGTACTAAACTTCTGTACTCTACTGGAGTATTATTTTTTTCTCTTAAGGAGCTTGCACACTCCTCCAACAAATACCAACAAACTCCAACATTCTAAAGTTGGCACTGTTGGCAATTGTCAGTTGGTAGTCTTTAGAATGTTCATAAAACCAACTGCCAGTCCACACTGCCCATACAGTAACAGACAAGACTGACTTTTGTCACCTAGTCCTACCTTTTCTTATTTGAGTTTTGGTTTAATATAACATGGATGAAGTGGAGACCTTGTTGAATGTGGCCAAAGTAGTTATGGTCTACCTGGCCTGTAAAGCTGCTAGCCGTGTACAGGAGAGACGGCAATCAAGACGAGCCAGGAGCAGACTGTGTAAACCTTGGGATATTGCGACATGCAAAACAGGGTGTCTATCCTAACTTGTGTCAAGAACTTCGCTCAGAAGATACTCCAGCTTTTGCGAATTTTGCCCGTTTTGCTCCTCAAGCTTTTGAAGAATTACTCAGTATGGTTACTCCACTAATTGCCAGAAAAAAACACCCATTTTGGAGACAGCATTTCAAACTGTTAGAATGTTGCTGTATGTTGGAAAATGGGGTACATTGGTCCGACTTTCTACAACTCCACCAGACCAGACTGGACATGTCAAACTCTAACAACTCCATCCAACAAACGCCAACAAACACAGACGGCCAGCCCACACTGACCCAACTGTTGGTGTTTGTTGGAGTTTGTTGGCATTTGTTGAAGCAGTGTGCAAGCTCCTTAACTTCCACTTTTACTTGAGTACATATTTTCGATGAATGAAATACTTTTACTCCGATACATTTTTTATGTGCTGCATTGTTACTTGTTACTGTTGTGAATTCCTCACGCTACGGAGACTGTGTAGGTTACAGTGTGTGTAGTTACGGCTACGTTAGTTACGTACGCTAACTACTAATTTACGTAAGAAATCCCCGAGATTGCGTCGTGTTTCTTTTCATTACGGTTGCCCGTTCAGAAGTCAGAGACGATGTAAGTTTGTACTCTTTCTATTCAGCTATTGTTGCAGCAGATTAAGCTATTCCTGAGTTGTTTCAGTCTGCAGTGAGTCCTGAATGTTAACCGTTTTACCCTGTGATGTGAAGCTGCTAGTTTATCTGTATTTTGCTAGCTTGCTAACTTTCCTGTTCATCACACGTTACTAGCTAGTGTGTGATACGTTTTTCGGGGCTTTAATCGTTACTGTGCTGGAGAGGATGTTCATTTTATTTGCACAGTGTGATAATTGTACATTTTATTTCAGTATTTGTTAATATTTGTTATTTTTATTTCATATTTGTTAATTCCTTTGGCTACAGCCTTAGGCTAAACATTTGAAATAATATGAAAAATATGATATTCAAACTTTTGACTGCTTTCTTTAATAACTAAATAACACAATACTTGCACTTTTACTTTCAGTACTTGAGTAGTAGATTTTAAAATTAACTACTTGCAATACTTAAGTACAAAAAATGTTGAATACTTTAGTACTACTACTTAAGTGTGGTGCTTAAAGAGCACTTTAACTTCTACTCAAGTCACTTTTTTGATAGAGCACTTGTACTTTTACTCAAGTATGGGTCTCTAGTACTTTATACATGTCTGGTGACAACATACTGTATGTGTTGGCTTTGTCGAGTGCATTAAGTGCGGCGCGCTGCTCGCCTATGACAGCAAAAAAACGGGGACTTTGACGATGAACAGACACATGAAGCAGGCTTGCCATGGCAGAAAAGATGATAGTCAGCCTTAATAATAATAACTTGGACTTATATAGCACCTTTCATGGTACCCAAGGTCGCTTAACAATGTCCTCTTTTGTTACTTCTCCAAGCATAGCCCTTCTGAATAGATTTCTGCAGTTCAAACAACTCGGAATTGTAGTTGAGAACGTCAGTTATAACGTATTAAAAAATTGTCGGGTTTAAATCGGGCTCGGGCTCATAATTACAGTTAATGTGTCGGGCCGGGCCGGGCTCGGAGACAACGTGCACGGACTCGGGTAGGGTCGGGTTTGATTTTTTTTGGGCCCAATCTAAGCTTTACCTCTCTCTACCCCTTTCTGTCTTCATCTGTCCTATCAAATAAAGGCCAAAAATGCCCCAAAAATAAATTAAAAAGTATATAGTCCATTGTCGACCTCACGATGGACAGTTTAGATTCAGCAGAACCATATATATATCCCAGCATGCACTGGGTGAGCAGCATGGTACAACCCGAAAAAGTCCCAGTTTATCCACTGCTGAGCTACCCCTTATCAGCGCCATCTCATGAAACACTGACTGATGAATATTATTATTTTTCCCAAATGTACATTCTCTAAACGTGCATTGTCTTCATGTTCATTACTGAACTTATTGCGGTTTCTAGTGAGAACAGAATTCACATTGATTAAATTAAAAATGAATTAACCATCGTCAGCCAGAGGGTGGACACTCAGCGCTCGATTAATGAATAGCTATGGAATGGACAGTGAAGAAAAGAGCTTTGCTGATTGTAAATGGGACCGTACGAGAATATATTACTCTTCCAAAGTTTAAATCCATCTTTAAAGAGAATTTACATGATGTTAAATAGTTGGTGCTGGACTGCAGGGAGGTTTTTACCATGTGAAGTTAACGGATACTCTTTAGGGGCTGCACTGCAGACGATGAATAGTGAGTGGACAATGAGCCATACAAAGTGCCAGGGGGTAATTTTCTCATGAGTCAGGTACATTTTATGATTTAAAGAGGCTAATATTACTCTGAACTTCAGCTGAAATGATAAGTGTATCGCAGAGTCGGAGTCCAAAAAGTGTGTCAGTATTCTCAAAGAAGCAGAGACACAGCGAGACACACACACACACGCACACGCACACACTCACACACACATTGTCTTTACTATACCTTTAGATGAAGTGTGTTCATGTCGACACATCAATTAAAATGTCTAGATATATGTGAAAAATATTTCAAGTGGTTTTGTTGCAATTGAAGCAGCATACTGAGGTTTGAACATGCGTAAAGGGGCATTTAGTGTCTAAATAAATCAAATTCTCCTAGATGTGACTGCATGTGTGATTTTATTGTGCGTGATCACAATGAAAGATGCCAGATAAAATTAAATTTGACACTCTCTGTTCACTAGCATGCGTGTGTGTGTACATGGATCAAAGAGGCATTAAGGAGCAGAGACGAGTTGGGCATAACAGAACGAAACAGCAGCTTAGGGGCATAAAAATGTGGGAATTATAATACATTTGAGTTTAAATTCAAATATGTTCCGTTTAGGGTCACAAAAACGTTAGTGTTGGACGGGGGATACCGAACTTGGATGGTAAAGTACTAGAGACCCATACTTGAGTAAAAGTACAAGTGCTCTATCAAAAAAGTGACTTGAGTGCTCTTTAAGCACCACACTTAAGAAGTAGTACTAAAGTATTCAACATTTTTTGTACTTAAGTATTGCAAGTAGTTCATTTTAAAATCTACTACTAATTACTACTACGAATATCATATTGTTCATATTATTTCAAATGTTTAGCCTAAAGCTGCAGCCAAAGGAATTAACAAATATGAAATAAAAATAACAAATATTAACAAATACTGAAATAAAATGTACAATTATCACACTGTGCAAATAAAATGAACATCCTCTCCAGCACAGTAACGATTAAAGCCCCGAGAAACGTATCACACACTAGCTAGTAACGTGTGATGAACAGGAAAGTTAGCAAGCTAGCAAAATACAGATAAACTAGCAGCTTCACATCACAGGGTAAAACGGTTAACATTCAGGACTCACTGCAGACTGAAACAACTCAGGAATAGCTTAATCTGCTGCAACAATAGCTGAATAGAAAGAGTACAAACTCACATCGTCTCTGACTTCTGAACGGGCAACCGTAATGAAAAGAAACACGACGCAATCTCGGGGATTTCTTACGTAATATACGTAGTTACTACGTGTCGTACGTAACTAGCGTTTTTTTCACGCATTGGCCATACCGTGGAGGAAGTGCCGGCTTTGTCACCAACTTGTAACTCCTTGTTCGGTAATTAGTTATATCACAATGTTTAGGGCTTTTTTCTTTGCTTTCTCATTGGCATATCAGTTTCAAATATTGTCAGCAAAGGACAGCTTGAGCGAACCACAAAACCTCCAACTCATCATCAAGGTAAGCCTTTACCGTACAGTATCATTCACTTTGGATGGAAACCACTGATTGTGGTTGCTCTCAGCACAGCACGGTGCAGGTATCTCAACCGTATAGAAATGTGGCATTAGCTTCCCGTTCAGCATGACATCTCATCAGGTCCCGGCCGAGCAGTGAGCCACTGGGGGCCGTCGGCAGAGCCTGGGACTTTTCCTGATTAGCCTTCCCAGTGGCAAGCCTCTCTGAAGCGCAGGAGGGATAGAGGGAAAGCTGGCTGTGGGGGATAGAGGCCATGCTGTGGATAATTGAGGCTGTCTGTCATAAATCCCACCACTTTCCTAGGCCACACTTAAAACTGTCCATCATCTCTTCTACTGATCAGCCTTGTATGATATTTAAATTATATGCCTGTGTGCGTGTGCCCATACATGTTTGAACAAACCGCTCATTTCCAGCTGATAACACATCTCACCTGTTACAACGATTAATGAGTGTAATCTACCATAACCTGATAATGGGTTTTTGTGTGTGTGTGTGTGTGTGTGTGTGTGTGTGTGTGTGCGTGTGTGTGCATTCTCCTCCATATTTCTTTAGATCAGCCCCACCATGCCACTGTCCTTTCCCGCCCCCAAATCCCTCCGTCCAGCTTAATCCATCTCTTTCTGTCCCTCTCTTTCACTCAATCTTCCCTCCTCATCCTCTCTGTTCTCCGTCCCTGTTCGTGAGGATGTGGTCCGATCCCCCTGGCTCTGTGCGTGTGTGTGCGTAAAAGGGAAACAAAGAATAAGAAACATCATCAGATTTCATTTAAAATGATATGCCTCTGATAGTCCACTATTTTCCCCGCTGTTCTATTCCTCGCCTGTGTCTAAAGTGTTATTCTTCAGCAGCATATGTGTGTGCCCATACATATTTGAACGAACCGCTCGCTCATTTCCAGCTGATAACACCAACCGTTACACATCTCACCTGCTACGATTAATGAGTGTAATCTACCATAACCTGATAATGGGTTTGTGTGTGTGTGTGTGTGTGTGTGTGTGTGTGTGTGTGTGTGTGTGTGTGTGTGTGTGTGCATTCTCCTCCATATTTCTTTAGATCAGCCCCACCATGCCACTGTCCTTTCCCGCCCCCACATCCCTCTGTCCAGCTTAATCCATCTCTTTCTGTCCCTCTCTTTCACTCAATCTTCCCTCCTCATCCTCTCTGTTCTCCTCCGTCCCTGTTCTTGAGGACGTGCGCCGATCCCCCTGGCTCTGTGCGTGTGTGTGCGTAAAAGGGAAACAAAGAATAAGAAACATCATCAGATTTCTATCGGAGTATCACCCATACCAGTGTTCTCATCTTAGATATCTTTGGACCGTAACCACACAGCTAGCAAGCGTGCTTGCGTGCGTGCTTGCGTGCGTGCGTGTGTGTTTGTTAAGTATGTATCTCTAGTGTTGTGTCAACCAATAGCAGCTGAGGAGGAGGAAAATGCGTAGAGTGATTATGAATAGAAATGGAAAGCAGCCATGTAAATTCTTACAGGAATACATTGCAAACTAATTCAATTAAATGTAATCCAATCATTGTTACAGAATGCCATTTTCTAACATAAAAATGTACAGAGCCAAATGCAAATATTTGACTACAGTGAAAGCATCGACTACACAACATGGTATGAAATTAGCTTCCTGCTGCATGGCTGTGTTAATGTCATGTGCGTGTGTTTGAGTTTTTGCCAGTGTTTGTATCACTCACGTGTGCAGGCCATGGAGCGTGGGTCGGTCTCAGCGCGGTAGAAACCTCTCTCGCAAACGCACTCCACTGCTTGTTCCTGCGGGGACGAGCTGTGAGGAGGACATTTGGTGCAGTAGGCATCTGTGGCTGAAGCTTTGTAGGTACCATGTCTGCACGCTGGAGTGAGGAGACAGATAAATGCAGGGTTATAAACCTTTTCCCCTTTTCATGCATCGTCAAAGTCCGTGAAATTTTACCCGAAATCCTTCTTCTCCTGAAATGTTTTATAGGACATTTCCAATTTATTACAACTTGGGTCTTATTTTTGTACATGGATTCTGTCACTTACATTACATTACACTCGCCAAAAGTAATTGCTGAGCTCTGGGAACACAGCAACATTGCTAAAAAGTAATCATGAGACAATTATCTGCAGTCTTTTAGTGCAGTTTTAAACAAACCTCTGGTGTGGCCACATTTAATTAATTGGAAGAAGGTGAATGGTGAACTGCCAGTTTTACACATCCAACCCATTTTACACTGACCGACTTCCTTGTTTCAGCTTTGACTTTGCGTACTGTACCAACTCCAGTTTTATAGACCTTTAAGGTGTATTCATTCCTCTAAAAAAAGTGGTTTGAATAATCTAGCTGAATCTATAAATTGCCACTTACAACCTGCGCTAATGTTTCTTGCCCTGCTTGACTTTGTTGCAGCGATGTCGCCAAGTTGTACTGTAGTCAAGTAGAAAATTTACAAAAACACAAAACGACACGAGTATAGGTCAAACGATGTACCATGTGGCACCCCTGGCAAAGAACATAGAAAAAACAAAGTTTGATTTAATACATTGTGACATTAGGTCTACGTGCGATCCATTTACATGAGGCTGCAGGCCAGGGTCGTACAGTACAATAACACAGTGCAACAGCGGATCAACTGTCATTCCTGTTATATAAGCTGTAGATCTTCTGGCAACCGGGGGAACAAAAATACACCGCCGCAGTCACAGCAGTCACAAGTACACAATATGACTATTGCTACGGCTGTTACAGCGGCTGCATATTAGTCATTATGTGGAGTCGTAAAACTGGGGAGGGAAAACCGTGCTTCCGCTCAACAGGAACCGTCTGCTGCTGAAATAGATTGGGGACTTCAGTGATTTCCCTTTTGCATCCTAGGCAGTAAAATGAAATTCCTGACTTTCCCTTTGGTAATCTGAATATAGATTACGCATGTATTTATTTATACATTCATAGGCCTGGTATTACCATCCTCGCAAGCCTTTTCTGCAACGGCTGTAAATAGTATCACAGTGTACAAAACCCCATGTAAGGAAAATGAGGGATTCTCAAATGCAATTCGATAGATGCCATGTGTGTATGCATATTTGTATGTGTGTGAATAGGTTGGATCAATGATGCGACAGAATCCGCCAGGTGCTGATTGCATGTTAGTGTGCTAAGCGCTTGTGTGCAAGAAGGTGTTAAGTATGCAGCGAGTGTGTGTGTGTGTGTGTGTGTGTGTGTGTGTGATCGTGTGTGTTCGCTTGCTGATTGCTTGTGCTGGTGGTGAAGGTCACGGATTTAATCAAGCTACACGTCACTCGTCTCCGAAACGCTGTAAATTATCACACACACACGTTTACAGGCACACGGGTATGTTCGAGGGCGTGGTTAAGCTGCTGAATAAAGCAGTGGAAAAGTGTCCTAAAAGTAGTGTGTTTTCTCACTGTGGAGGTATAAGTTCTTCCACCTGGACACTGTGCTCGCTCACATGCAGACACTATTTTTAGGCAAATCATTCATCATAGGGGAGCAAAGTCCACTAGCACAATCCCCAAAAGACCTGAGAGAACACTGGAAAGTGTGTGTGTGTGTGTGTGTGTGTGTGTGTGTTGGTGTGAAAGAAGAGAAAGAAAGAGAGAATGAAGGAAAGAAAGAAAGGAAAGGGAGTGATAATTCTCAAAGGGTTTCCGCTCTCTTTCCTCCTTCCTGTCAGCTTCTAAGGTAATGGGTGCCTATGTGCTGTGCTAGTGAGTGTGTGTGTGTGTGTGTGTGTGTGTGTGTGTGTGTGTGTGTGTGTGTGTGTGTGTGTGTGTGTGTTCCTGTTGGCTGGGCTGTAGGCGCAGGGTGGAAAAGCAGCTTTTCTCCGGGGACGTTTCATCCGGAGAGTCCTGGCTCCGGGCGCTGGCCAGCCACAGAGGCACAAAAGAACCCCGGCGCTATAGGACAGACAGGGCGCCCCATGCCAGCCCTGGCGTCCAAACAACTGCCTGATCAAAAACTTTCGGCAAAAATGGCGGCTTGGCTGCTGTATTTTTCTTCCTTCTCTCTCACAGTCCCCCCTTTTCCCTCTCTCCCACTTGTCTTACCTCTTTTTTTTTTTTTTTTCTCAAGCTACTCCCCGTGTGTGCCCCATGGGAAATGTGTTACTTGACTTGGTTCCCTTATGATTAATGATTTACCATAGACATGAAAAAGGGACAAGAAGGCTGAAGCAGTGAGACGGTGCTCACATGAACATGCACTCACACAGAAGGCAGACACACAGCAGCACAAAAGTTTAGTCACAAAAACTATGTTGTAGAACTAGGAGCTGTAGCTACAAATTTGTCATGATCTTTAAAGTAACAGTTGACAATGCTGAACAGTATATCGCGTGTGTGTGTGTGTGTGTGTGTGTGTGTGTGTGTGTGTGTGTGTGTGTGTGTGTGTGTGTGTGTGTGTGTGTGTGTGTGTGGCCTCAGATCCAGTGTCTTATTAAATATTCATCTGGTCACCAGAGAGACTTAGTGTATTTATGCCAATCGATAGCTCTTAGATATGATATAGTACTGCTACTCAAGACACACCCTCAGTCGCCACGCACTGATTGAGAAGGGAACAGCTCAACTCTTTCCTTTGGGAAAACACTCTACAGTATGAGCTGATTGATTTCTCTTCTCTTCTACTCTTTTTGACTCTTTTTAGGGCTGCAAATACTGATTATTTTCTTTAATCAATTACAAAATGTCAGAAATAAGTGAAGGCCTATTACAGTTTCCCAAACCACAGGATAGGTCTTTAAACCGCTGCACTCATCAATATATTTATAATTACAATGAGTCAAATGACTCAGTGTTTGATATGAATGGGGTCACCCGTAGCGGTGAACCCGTCGGGAACTTTTACCTGACTCTGCGGTTCCCCCTCAGCTCTACAGAGCTTTTTAATGTCTCTTAACTCATTGTTTTGGCGTATGGCTCACAACGTTACAGTTCTGGTTCACTTTCCCCACACCAGCAGCAGCTGCAGCAGGAAGCTGTTATCAGTTAAAAAGTTATTATAAAACCGACTGTATGCTACCTGCCCAGCACCAAATTTAGAATCAGAATCAGTTTTAATGGTTAATTAGGTGAACACATACATGGAATTTGACTTTTTGTTGCCATCAAAGTACTTACACAGAAATAGACATATGGCCTCAAACAAGGACAACAAAGCTGAACAAGGTAAACATAAACTTTTGAGTACTATGTGCAGCTATACTGTAAGTTCACATATAAAAAAAGTGGGTATATATACACATGCATAAGCATACACATATGTACATACACACATTTAAACAAACAGCTATATGAGGGTTGTAAACAGTTAGACAATAGGGCAATGTAAAAATGCAAATGGTGCTGGAATAAATAATTATTAATAAAAACAGGTTGCTTATAAACAGCAGACAGACACAGTTAGCGGCTAGCTGCTAAACACAGTGGAGCATTTAGCAGCTAAATAGACAAATATTTGCCTCAGGGGTCGGTGGAGAGCAAACCAGAGGTCAAATGAAAGTAAATATTTGACAGGTTACTTGAATCCCCAGCTGCCCATAAGTGAAAAGAAAAGAAAAATTGGTCAATACTGCGTTTTATTCGACCAACAGTGCAAAGCCCCAATATAAACTAATCTTGTTTTTTTATAAGCAGCAAATCTTCACATTTCAGAAGCTGGAACGGTGGAACCTGTGAATGTTTGGTATTTTTACTTGATAAATGATATAAAAAAAAGAGCTTCTGATGATTGACAAATTCTATTCTGTGCACTTCTGTTCTCACTCACTTGTCACTTTCCCCTCATTTCTAACAGTCTAAATTGTAGCTTACAGCATGAAATTAATGTGATTTACATATTAGAATAAGCCCTCACAGAGAAGAAAGCCAAAATGAACCGCACACACTGGGACACACACACACACACACACATACACATGCACGCACACACACACACACACACACGCACACACACACTTGATTTAAATTATCCTGTTACAGCAAGGGGTCATGTATAAGTAACGGTTTATGGAGCTGAGTGTTTAAACACTAGCATTAAAGATAGAAAGTACCATACTGACCAAAATGATGTTATGCTCTAGTTACTGTACTGCTGTGACAATGCTGTGATCAGTGGCACTTCTAATTTCTGGCATCAGAGTGAATGGTTACATCATGCAACAAAAAAAAAAAAGAAAAGTTGCGGAAGAGTTGCTTGTGTGAATGACAGAAGCTGCTGACTGTACCGTAAACACAAACCCGATATCGTATGTCGTAAAAGTCATTGCATTCTAATTCCATTCAACCAGGCCACTGTGTACGTATATCAGCTGCGCCTTTCTGACACAAACACTTCCTCTGCCTGGCTGGAAGCCTTCTTCTTTCCTCCATTTCCCCCTTAAATGTACTTAGGTTAAGTCAAACATTGGCTCCCTGCCGGCTTTACCATAAAGGGCAGATAAAGGAGAAACCTGGGGGGTTGAGTGAGTTGGGTGCATGTGTGTGTTCTTCCGAGAGGGATTCATGGTCAGCGGCTCATCTCCCGTGGGCCAGTGTAAAGCTTGCTGGCCCACAGGAGATGAGCTCCATAATGGTCACCATGGCAACAGGCTTTCAAGATGGAACCCTTCTATACCCCTCAAGTGCCACAGCTCCTGGAGCACAGAGCAGCCTGTGTGCGTGAGGGTGTGTGTGTGTGTGTGTGTGTGTGTGTGTGTGTGTGTGTGTGTGTGTGTGTGTGTGTGTGTGTGTGTGTGTGTGTGCTACCCAGGCGTTAGTTGAGGCCAGCTACTTAAAAATTGATACATCAAGCGTCAGTGAGGAAGTCTGACGAGATTGAATCTGACATCCTTTACGGCCACCGGGGTCGCATCTGTACGTGTTTGTGTTTGTTTTGTGCTCATATGTACGTTCCCGTGTAATTGAAATCGACATGTTTCCATGCTGAACAAACTTTAACAAAAGTAAGTAAAACAACAACTTTGTATTATTGTGTAACACATACATTCAGTATGTATGTGAAAAAAAGCATACATTTTAGATGCAAAGAATCCTCATACACTTAATGGGACTTCTTCTGACAGCTGCAGAATAAGACGACGCGTGATTTCAGTAACTGAGAGCGTGTTTGTGTAGTCAACGCTTTCCCTCGCTGATAAGTGGAAGTAATATGTGTGAGTCTGTTTGTAAAATAGAGAGCAGAGCAAACTACAGTGCAGTTCTAGTGCGTGGTAATGCGGTTTGTGTGCAATAGAGATGTCAGCATCCGAGTCCATTCCCTTGCTGTGAACCTCTAATCCCTAATCGGAGTTCATGACATCATTTAACACCATAATATTCACCATAACTACTAATCCTTTCACACACACACACACGATTTCTGAGCAAGCCGGTTTGCCTGTTTTGACATTACATCAGCTCGCTTGATGTTTCTTTCTTTCCAATCTGAAGAATCATCATCATATCTACTTATTAAACTTGAATTACCTCATATCGTTGGCTCTGTATAAACAATAACACTCAACTGCATTACAACATTTCAATGCCTTTTACGTTTTTGTTTTTTGTGATGGGGCAGTTTTCAATAAGTGGCTGCATCATTACTACCACCACCCTAGAAATGTTGTAAAACACTGAGTTCATTGTATTTACTGTATATATACAGTTACTCACAGGTTCTGAGGGATGCTAAAAACCATGTGACCTCTCACTGAAAAATCTCACCATTAGTTGCTGACAACTATCCCCAAAAAACATATACATTGTAAGATGGATTATTTTCAGTAACACAAAGAGACATTATTATAATATTAACATTCTGAAAATGAGAGTTCTAAAGCCAACAAGTTTACATTTTTTTTTACAAGAGCTTGATAAAAATGTGTTGCCATTTTTCAGACAGTTATTTTGAACAACTACAGTATAAAATACTTTACCTACTGTATGGGCATGATACATGTTAACGCTAACGTTAGCTGGCGGACGTAATCGTGCTTTAGCCCAGTGCTGTTAAACGTTAACTTTACCTTGATCAAAACAATTATACGTAAAATAATTTCATGAACGTGTTGAACGATGTTGTAACCTTATAACGTTAACGTTCCCCACCGAGCATTAGCATGAGCTAACGCTAACTTTACTTGTCAACGTAGCACGTTACGTTAAGCTGGATCAATCAATATTGAAATGTACCAATAAATAAGATCTCTGCTGTATTACTGCTATTGTAAGTGGCATGTAATCAATGACACTGTGTGGCAGAAAGCAAGCTGTTACTGAGTATTTTCTTTCTGTGACATTGTATGATTTACCATTACTCTCGAACGTATCATCTGGGTGCTCGTGTTATGACGGATGTTACAAGTAACTAGAGGGGTTAAAGGTTATATGACGCCGCTGACAGGCGACTAAATGTAACGTCCCATGTCATTAACCCTTGTGTTGTCTTCCCGTCGACCATTCAACTTTTAGTTTTTCTGGGTCAAAATTTTAAATTAAAACTTCTTTTTTTTGTTTTTCTTTATCCAACCCTTGTCACTTTTCCCGACATTTATGTTTGATTTTTTTTTCCCAAGTTTTTTGTCACTTTTTCTGACGTGTATGTCACTTTTTTTCGACAATTTTTTTTAAAAATGATTTCTTCGATTTTTGTTTTCTTCCTGCATTTTAAAAGCATTTTCTGACATGTTTGTCACTTTTTTTGACGTTCTTTTGTCATTTGTTTTCTTCAAATGCTATAAAATTGAATAAAACACCCAAATTCAATGAAAGTAGGCTACTGAACTGATTTATTTTACTTGTGAAGAATGGAACCATCCACCTTATTTTCTTTGACAATTAGATTGAAAGAAACCCACATTTTTCATCCGAGGACAACAGGAGGGTTAAAATAAAATAACAGATTTCTCTGGGTTTGAACGTTGTTGGAAACATTTAGGATAGTGTAAGTTCACAACTCAACAAAATATATAACATAGGTATAGTCCTTTTTAGACATTTTAATGCAGAAATGTTACATATTGTACCTTTAATATTTCCTCTTCTAAATTGTGTCACTGACAGGAATGGAAAGGCTCTAAAAGGCATGTATATATATCAGGTAAGAAAGCTATGGGTCATATACTGGTGCCTGAAGAAAAGAAAGGCATTTAACTGCACGAATACAGTAAATGACATCATTAAAATGTGTAATTTAAGTATTTTGTTTGTCATGAAGAAAAATCCATTCGACAATAGAACAGGCATTAAAATACCCTTCTAGACTAATTAATTAGTATTTATTTACAAATGTATTGGTATGTGTGGACTTAAATGTTTTTTTTTAAATTGGCTAAAAGAAAATTGTCCCACAAATGATATATCTAATCAAAAGAATTTCAATAACTGTGCTTTAATAAGAATATTATTGTTTGTGTGTGTGCGCTGTCTGGAAATGATCTGGTAGAGTAGGACTATAGACACCGTTTTATCCCAATTCTACTACAAGTCATCACTACGAGCGCCATCAAATGAGACAATGTCCTGGAAACTATGATGTACTCCTCAAGCAAATACAGTACGGTACAGCAGCAATTACTTTTGCCTGCAAGACTTTTTGTTATGGAAAGACGAGGCAGGATCACATGGTGCAGAGCGGACATGAGATATGAGCCGTGTCCAGACAGAAGACACAGACCTCCATGATTGACACCTCAGGACAGACCCTTACTGTGTTTATAGCCTCTTACAGCCTCTCTTTGACCCTCACACACACACACACACACACACACACACACACAAAATGGTTTGTGATGTCCAGTACATGAAGCACATGAGTACACGCAGGCTTCTTTCTGATCTACTCTCTGTCCTCTGAATACCAGCCAATTACTGAGCGCGGCCAAGGGGAACTACGGGTTGAAGCTCTCCCTCTTCCTTCTTTCCATCCGTCACTGTTTTTATCAATTTCTCTCTCTGTTTTTCTCTCCCTCCATCTTTCTCCTTGTTTGCCCTCCTGTCTGTCTATTTCTACAGTATTTTTCTGTCTCTGTCTTCTCGCTCACTTTCTGTCCATCTCTACTTTATTCTCTCTCTATGTGTGTGTGTGTGTGTGTGTGTGTGTGTGTGAGTGAGTATGCCTTTGTATGTGTGTCTTATTTCCCAGTGGGCTGTCTGTCATACCTTGACCCTGACCTTCTCCAGAGCTCCTGCACAAATATTTACTCTCTCGCTGACAGGCGCGCGCACACACACACACACACACACACACACACACACACACACACACAGACAAACCCCCTCCAAAAGTAAAGTCTGAGGCAAAGAGAATGAGCTCTATTTCAGTGCAATTAAAGCAAACACACACACACACACACACACACACACACACACACACACACACACACACACACACACACACTCACTTTTTTCTAGTGGTAACCCAAGCTGATGGCTCACTAATTTTGAGCCGGGCTGATTATCCTGCAGTGTAAAAACATATTAAATAGATACCAGGTGCATGTGTGTTTCTGTGTGAATGGGGTCATGGGCGAGGGACAGAAAGACAGAGAGTGAAGAAGAAGAAGAAAAAGAGAGAGAGAGACAGAGGGAGAGAGAGAGAGAGAGAGAGAGAGAGAGAGAGAGAGAGAGAGAGAGAGAGAGAGAGAGAGAGAGAGAGAGAGAGAGAGAGAGAGAGAGAGAGAGAGAGAGAGAGAGCATGACAGGTCTATAGAAGGAGTCTGTTGGGAGTTTGGTTCACAGTCTGAATAACTTATGTCTGTCAGTTTTGCTATCAAGATAAAAAAAAAAAGAATCACATTTCCCTTTTAAACATAGCCAGGCAGACCAGTAAACACACACACACACACACACACACACACACACACACACACACACACGCGCACACACGCACATCTTATCTCCCCAGATACACTCAGACACACACACAGATACACAAACACACCACGGCAGTAAACGTGCCCACATAGGCCGGCCCCGTGACCGGCTGAGTGTGTGTAGGAGGAACTGTGCACCTCCTTTCCTCACCCACGTTATTTTCAGTTCATCACTCTCAATAATTCATTCTCTCAGGCGAAGGAGGAAAAGGAGAGCCCTGTGCCTTTCTTGTTGTTTCAGTCACACACACACACACACACACACACACACACACACACACACACACACACACACACACACACACACACACACACAGATGTACCTGTCAAGTGGGAGGCCAGGCCATATTCTGTCTATCTTGAATGTGTGGGAGGGCACTGGTTGGCTGCATCAGCCAAACTCACAGCAAGTTGACGATAGCAGGAAAATCTGCACTCGTATGTTTTATTCCCATTCGCCCGAGAAGATCACAGAGACTTCATAGTCAGTGGTTTATAAAAAAAACAAGGTACAAACACAAAATGACACAAAAGCACAGGAAATGCCCAGAAAGAGAACACTTTAGATTGCTGCCTCGTGGCTTGTGAGTGTGTATGTATTTCTGAGTATACATCTCTGATAAATGAATGTATACACAGTATGTATGCGTGTCCCCAAGTGCCATCTTCTACCTTGTTACTAATGAAGTAGTCCATGAATAAAAAAGAAAGAATGTCAAGGGTGTCACATACAAAAGAGTCCCCTCTTGGGAAAATTGCTGCCGCTTGTCCCTTTTGTGCTCTCCATAATAACATCTGCACAGTTCAGGACTGCAGGAGCTTCTTATCTGACAAATAAATATCTACGAAACAATTAGGTCAACAGGCAGATCTGAGGCCTGTACTACGAATCAAGATCAACATGCCCTGGATTTCTTTCAGTTACCCGGCTTCACCTAACCTAACAACCGCGGTTGGACGCTGGTTATCAACTAGTTCAATCAACCCAGGGTTTCCCAATCCAGCGGCACGCGCGTTCACATAAAAGAGGCGGTGTTTGCGCACCACGACCAATCGCAAACATCTAGCAGAGCCGCATATTTTATATGAGAAGAGCAAACTATAATTCTACATAAATATGAAGAACACAGACATGGTTTTACAGGCAAAATGCAGGAAGGAAAGCTGGCAAAAAAAGCAGACGCTGTTTTGCGTAAATCACAACGCTTATCCTATCAATATCACTTCCAGTGGTGTAGTCTACGTGATAGTAAGCTCCAGGGTGTCTATATACCCACTTAAAAATGCCCAATGACACGTAACATACTTTCTATTATATTTTTGATACATTTTGAATTGTCATCCGTGTAATTTTTTTTTACCGTAAATTGGTGCATAAATATAATAATCGGAATGCAGGAAATGAAGTCGTTGATGCTTAAAACTTCCCTGGGGGAGGACACCCAGGCCCCCCCACTATGATATGCCCCCCTCCTCCCCCAAAGGCAGATTCTGGCCAATATACAGTACAGTACACCCATTATAATAGCCTACATTAGACTACACTGGTCACTTTCCCATCAGTCAGGCACAAGATCTGACCATACTTACACTTCTGCTTTCCATGAACTGTCGTTGCTTTAGCCTTTTATTTCAGTTGCAACCCCAGCAGTGGTAAGCTGCGAGAGAAAATAAAATAATATCAAAACATAATTCTAACCGATGTGCGTTTTGGCAACACACGGCTGAAGAAGCCGACAAATAGCCTATATGTAATTCCCTCCGCTTCAAATCTATATCTTTCATAAAGATACCCATCACGGAATGTTAACGGGGTTGTCGGTCTCTAAATGTTTTAACTTTTATGAGCGCACCTCTCTCTCTCCGCCCACCGAGCTCCAGCTGATCTTCTAAGAACGGTTACGACATTATCTATCGAGTATAGATTGGTCAGTAGGCGGTGCTTTTACACCGGTTGATCTCTAATCTCCAACATAACCTGCTCCCGACCAGGTTAGGTGTTCAGCATAAGTTACCACGGCGATTGAACCTGATCACAAGTGATCCACCTTCGTAGTACAGAAAACCCTGGGTTGAACCTGAAGTTAGCTCGTTAACGCCAAATCTCGCTTCGTAGTACAGGCCTCTGGTTTATGAAGCAGGCTTGAAAAATACTGACACAGACCTCGATAATGCCCTTTCAACACAGTGCTGGAATGAAGCAGTTGGAGAGAGGAAAACTTGATAGTGTAACGTTATGATTTACGCTACTCATTTATGCTACTCCTTTATTTTCAGCTCAATTTAAAAATGATCAAAACTGAGGTTATATGTTTGCATGAGGTGTGTTAAATGTGACTTTATTTCCTTTTTATTTCTGCGCCTTTTTGTAAATTTGTTTTTAGAAGAAGCTGCATTTTGTTCTCCACTAATAATGCATTATAACCTCATCACAAATCCATGGGTAGAATTTGTAAAAAAAGTAATGTTTTGGAACAGGAGTGTTTTAAAGTCTGCCACAGTGGGCCCCCCTTCAGACAATCGGCTGTCGACAGTCGACAACTGCATGACATTTAGGCAAATTGGCACCATTGAAAGTAGGCCTAATTAGCTATTAACAGTCCCTGTTTACAAATCATTACCAGTAAACATATCTGGCATGCAGGTGTATTATACAAGGTGTCAGTTCAAGCCTGCAGCCACCTGTAATACTGCAGCAGCTGGTCTAAATGGCCACATTTAAAAATGAAACATAATCTGTCACATCCCTCATCGGGTCCTGTGTATCCGCTCTTTGTTCTGGCCGACACTGGAGCTAAAAAAGTCTATTGAAATGTTCTGAATGGTTCCTCTTGGCCGTAGAACAATAGTGCAGCTGTACTGCATACGAAAGCAGCAACAAATTGGACTTTGACCGCGGCTACATCTGTACGCCGTGTTTGGAGCTGAGCAATAACGCCTGTGCAGCGCCGGCCCAATCAGCCTGACAGGCCGATCGTACATCTGGAAGCCATCCATAAACTAGAAAGAGAGAGAGGGAGGGGATAAGGGGAAGGGGTCAATGGCTGTCTTCCTGTTCCTGTGTTTCCTGTTCAGCAGACCCGCTGGCTGCCTGCATGCCTCCTCTGCTTTCCCTTGCACACACATGCACCTTTCCCGAAACCTTTAGATCTTAAGTGGAGCAAACTCAACACTGATTCAACACTACAGAAATGTGAAAGTTATGAACTTTCCCATGAGTGTGCACATGTTTATCCCTAACTGGAACTCAACAGCTTTTGGAATACGTCCAATTAATGGCAACTGGACCCAAAGGAGACATACTACACCTCTCTCCTCTCTCTCTGCCTCCGTCTTTGGGGAATAGTGCTATATAAGGACCCGAGGAGTTGAAACATGCGTTAACGGTTTCTCAGTCCTTGGCCTGCTTTTTCTCCTTTTCTCTAAGGGTTTGTTCACACAGCTCAACCCACTGCACCAGACTCAGCTGAGCTTTACGAGGTCATGTCTCCCAAAAGCCACCTTGATTGTCCTCGGGGTTTCGTTGTGGCTAACACTTAAGCGGCGCAAATGCCGTCTTGGTGCAAAGGTGGCTTTTGGCAACTGCCGAGTGATCCGCCATGGCGAAAGAGGAGCAGTGCTGGGGGGAACTGTGTGAATAGGCATTATCTGGGTCAGTGCTGTGTGGGTATGTAGACGGGGACTATGGTGTGTAGAGGATATAGCGAGCGCCTAAGCCTTTGTGATTTTGTGTGTCATTTATTCAAACACAAAAGCGAGGAGATGGGAAAGAGGGAGAGGGGCAAAGGGATGGAGTTTAGGAGGGACATGTGAGAGAGACGAGATAAAGGCGTAATGAAGTAAAAGGTGGCTGTCATTATCAAAATAAAGGAAAAGTTAAATCAGACGGAGGGACGAGCAGCAGAAAGACACACACTCCCACAGACGGGTAGAAGAACAAATTAATGGCCTTTAATAGATCCATATATCCGTTTGTCCTTTAAGAACATCTGGCTAGTAATAACACCCTGCTGCCTGACACGTCAACAGCTTAATGCCCTCATGCCTGCAGCAGCGTACATACACACACACATACACACATGCATTACGTGGATGTATACATACAAAAATCTCTTGACTTGCTGTCTAAATCCTTCTGTTAGCTGCCCACTCCCTTCCTACCCACAGATTCTTGCTCTCAAGCTCCCTGAGCTGCCACCACGAGAAGAGCAAAGAAATGTGTGTGTGTGTGTGTGTGTGTGTGTGTGTGTGTGGGTGTGTGAACATACTACATGCAGGAGGGAGCGCTTGACCTTCCAAAGTCTGTATGTGATCAACATAAAAATGCTCACTTTCTGGCTTCTACTGTCCACATGACACACACACACACACACACACACACACACACAGACACACACACACACACACACACACACACACACACACACACACACACACACACACACACATTCTCACGCACACACACTTCTGCTGTAAGGATAGAGGCAGAGATCAAGCTCTGTGTTGGAGAGGCAGTAAAGGCAGGTTCCCTACTGAGCTTTCAACACACACCTACACACACACACACACACACACACAGGCCAGTGAGCTAAATCGCTTTCACAGGTGTGAAGATTAGCCTTTTCCTACATTTGCTCCCTGCTTAAACCTTTCATTATGAACAGAGGCTGCAATCCTCTTATGAGATATAAAATGTAAGTCTATTGTGTTTGTGTGTGTGTGTGCGCGCGCGTGGTCATAGTCTTTCTTTCATTATATGCATCTGAGTGCATATTACAACATGTATCATATAACTTTCACTTATGTGTACAGAATGTTAAGTTGTCTCGGAGAAAACAAACAAACAAAGGCTTTAACTGTAAGTCCTTTCCCGCTGCGCTGTGGTCGGAGCCAGGTCTGATCGACTCAGCGGCTGAGCGGCAGGCCTTTGATCGTCACTGGGCAGACAGAAAATCCAATCCCCCTCCACAGGTTGAGCAAAGTTTTCCAAAAATATCAAACTACAGGGTTTTTTTTTCTCCTCTTGAAAATGACATAGAACAGGACTTAGTTATCCCTCCCAAACGTTATGATTTCATGGTTGTGGTCAAATGGGGTTTGGAGTGTGTATGAGCTAAAGCAGTGTGATGTTTTCCTGGCTTTAAGGTTTTATAGCTCTCTGTGTGTTGCCGTTCTCAAAATTTCCTTCGCTCCGGGAAACAACAACAAACTTCAAGCTAGCAAGCTACACGCTGAAAATGGCAAGTTTTGAAGAAAATTTGGATCGTGCAACAAGGCAGGCCCGCTTGGTTCTTTCGGGGAATGATTGTAAAGATTTACAAAGTTTACAGCATTTACTCTCTAACTGGGATGTTTTGGGACCGATTGGCGGGGATTGCGATGAACGAAGTACACACGGCAATATACTAGTAAGAGCAAATTACGTTTAACCATGTATCCAGCTAATTTAAATAGAGATAGGGCTGGCAATGCGAGACTAGGGTTTATATGGCTCTGCCTTAAAGGAATAGTTCAACATTGGAGCTATTTTGTAGCTAAAAACAGCGTACTCATCCGCCCGACACTTCTGTGGAGCGTCTCTTGCTGGAAGTTGCCACATACAGTTGATTAGCACATACCAAACCTGCCAACCTAACTGTGATCATCAGACTTCAGGGAGTTACTGCACCCAGGCAAGAAATATTCACATAACTCTCCGTAACACTGCAACATGCTGTCTTACACATGAGATACGTGTTAATTAGTGAGCTTTAGAAGTGTGGGTAGGCAGATTTTGCTACCTTTGGACAGATTCCTATTCATATTTACCAGACAGGCAAACTAACTCTCGGCAAGAAAGCAAATATGCATGTGGAGGCCTGTTCTTTTGAACTTCTTTTAAACTTTGCCACCTCAAAGAGCCTCCACTTTTGACTTACACATGAAACAGTCAAAATCACAACGGTGCAGTCAGTGGTGGAAGGTAACGAAGTACATTTTCTCACGAAATACAAATTAAAGGTACTTGTACTTTACTTGAGTCTTTTCTTTTCCTCCCACTTTCTACTTCTACTCCACCACATTTCAGAGAGAAATGTTGTACTTTTTACTCCACTACATTTATCTGACAGCTTCAGTTACTAGTTACTTTACAAATTAAACAGATTTTTGCACACAAAACACATTCGATTCACACATACAATGTTTTATTATAAATTAAACTAGCCAACAATATAACGGCCTACAAGTCCAGTTGAAATGATTAGATGACTAAACTCTTAGTTAATTGACAGACCTGTTTTGATTGTTTCCAGTTTTAAAATGTGAGGACTTTTCTGCATTGGGTACTTTTACTTTTAATACTTTAACCTTTGTGTTGTCTTCCCGTAGACCATCAACTTTTTGTCCTTATGGGTCAAAATAGAAAATTAATTTTTAACGTTTTTGTCACTTTTTTCAAAGCTTTGTATATTCATGGTCTATAAACCTAATTTATGTGACATTATACCTAATTTTTCTACTAAAAAAAAGCAGAAATTATGAATTATTTTTGACTAATAATTAAGATGTTAGGATGTTGAGTGGATCACAGTTTTTGTCAAAGTTTAGTCAGGATATTCTTGTTTTGAAACCATTAAACATTGTTTTAAATTCTATAAAATTGAATAAAACACCCATAATTCAATGAAAGTAATCAGCCATTTTACATGCGAAGCGTGTTTTATGGGTTCCATTCAACCTGCATCCATGTTAATTTTGGGCAGTTTGGATGAAAGAAACCCATATTTGTGATATAAAAAACTTTGAAAACGGGTCAAATTTGCCCCTAGGACAATATAGGAGTTAAGTACATTTTCCTGATGATACTTACATACTTTTACTTAAGTAAGAAATTCAATGCAGAACTTATACTTGTAACAGAGTATTTGTACAGTGTGGTATTAGTACTTTTCCTTAAGTAAATGATCTGAAAACTACTTCCACCACTGGTTACAGTCTAAGTTTTAGTCTAACGTGAGGTCAAAGACTGCAACGGTGCCCCGTTCTGCACACATTTTACAGTACATGCTCGCTCAAGCAAACTAACTCTGTCCCACCCTGGCTTCTATTTTATAGCAGGTGATCATTATCATCTATTTAACCAGAATGGGTACAAATAAAATAGTTTAGAATAGATATTGATTCTTGAGTCAAAAGATAAAATTGACACTGTAAATAATGTGGAAAACTGTAAAAATATACTTTGCAACTGACACAAAAATTTCTCTAATGAATATGTCAAAATGTTGAACTATTCCTCAGAAAGAGTGGAAAAAGTACATTGCACTTCTTTAAAATATTATTCATGTAGCAGTCCAGAAAGCCATTGTGTCTGCACCCACAGCGTTCCAAATGAACACATAGTTGGCAAGACAATTCACACTGGTTCGGTCACACATTGGACTTGTTCCTCATTGATTTTCCACTTTGGTTTCAGTCCAACTTGAGAAGTGAGAAGAACAGCCGGAGGAGCTAAGTGGAATCAGTATGCCGAGTTTGGTGTGACTTTGAAAAGTTCCTCTTGTAAACTACAAGTTGAAACTGCATCAAACAGACAAACGAAATGGGAAGAAATGGGAAAGAGGAGACCATTAGACAGGTATAGCCGACGGACGGACGGACGGACGGACGGACAGACAGACATGTCTTGCTGACCTATATTACTTTTGCCCGCTGAGAAAGAGAGAGAGAGGCGATGAGAGCAAGAGAACTTGTGTCGAGGTGACAGGTGTCTGTCCTTCTCCACTCCGTCTCCTCCATCTCTCAGGCATCTGAGGCAGTAATTGGTGCTGTCAGACACACAGAGAAGGACAGGACACACACACACGTCTAGTCACAGCTGCACACCCATACACACTCCTGCCCTTCAGCATGAACCTCTAGAGCTTAAAGCAGGAGAGGAGAATTCACTACATTCCCTACCAGCTGTGAGACAGCAGGGGAGGGCAAGGGAGTACAAGGTGGAAATGGAAGAGGAGTAGAGGAAACAGCGGCAGACGGAAACAGAGAGGGAGAAGCGAAACAGAATGCACAAGAGACAAAGATACAGAGAGCACAGAAAAGCAAGAGAGCGAAGGAGGACGGGGGGGGGGGGCTCGCGCTGCACTGACAGAGGCCTCGGCATGGGGTAGAGAGAGATGGAGGAGAGCTGACGAGGGGGAGCAAATGTATGAGGCAGAGAGAGAGAGTATGTGTTTGAATAAGAGCGAGAGAGAGATTGTGTAACTCCAGTGGTGAGGAAGCCGATGAGCATGATTTCATGTG
>NC_050181.1:36833361-36890861 GCF_008315115.2 Sander lucioperca
CAGCCAGCCTCCGTCTGCACTGCAGTACATCTTCGGAGCCTCAAACTCCTCAGAGGCATTCACACACACACCGTGGACCTCCACCAGTGCCGTGTCTCCGCCCGTTATTGTGTCGGGGAACTGGGCCAAGTTAAGCACAGTGAGGGGACACTTCTTGTAGAAGACCCTGACTGAGACCAGAGCGATGCAGGCGCCAAGGTCCTGGAAGGCCAGGTAGAAGCCCTTTTTACTCAGGTTGCTGATGTCGCGCACCTCCGTGTTCAGCTTCATCACGCGGTCCCCAACGTCCACCTGCAGACGAAGCACATTTCACAGTGTTAGGCGGTAACTTTATTGGGAGCATTCAAATTCAATCAGAGCAAAAAGTTAGAATTCTATTTAGGTACAACGTTGCTGCCTGAAAGTCAGCGACTGAAAGGCAGAAATAATGATGTCCTGAAAATCCTGACAATTTGGCAAGCAAACAGGATAAGATAACTTAGTTTAAATATAACCCACATTCAAACACGCGTGTGTGTGTCTGTGTGTGTGTGTGTGTGTGTGTGTGTGTGTGTGTGTGTGTGTGTGTGTGTCCATACCTGTGTAAAACTCTCATCTGCAGCAATAGTATCGATCTTGACATACTGGCTTTCCTTGATGAACCACAGGTTGGCATTGTTGGACTCATAGTAGTACATGTTGAATGTCTGCAAGACAAACATCCATCACCTTTCAGATTCTACAAATTGAACTTCTCAGACAAAACAGAATAACACACAGTGAAACTAGAGAGATGTGAGAAGACAAGTGAGAAGGTCCATCCAATGTGAAGTTTTAATAAGGTCCCCATAGCGCTCATAGCTATTCTGCTGCTACTTTTCAAATCTCAGTCCATCTGTCTCGATGGCCAGTCAGCAACCCTGTCTGCTATTTCATGAAGTGCAGCTCTGTACTGTCTCATATTATCTCCACTACTCATTCTGGAGATGTAATGAGAGTGGAAAGGGTGCAGAGGGCAGACAAAGTAGAGAGAAATGAATACAGAGGAGCAGTGATATCGGGCTGATATGAGAGGACCGGGGACAATAGAAAAAATATATTAGAAGTTAAAATATACGAGGAGCCACAAAAGAAGCCTCTAGAGCGTTTTCTGTTTCATTCTCTGTTCGCTATTCTCTCATGTCATTCTTTTCCTGCCTTTTGTCTATTTATCTATTCATCATCAGCCATCACAGTGAACTTCCATCTGTGTGTTTGTGTTGAGTGAGTGTTGAATGGAAAAGACTGTAAAATAAAATTATGAAAAGTGTTCAAAAGGCCATTTTTGCAGCTCTGCAGTTCCATGTAGTATAATGTGCAGAATAAGCATAGATTTCATACCAAGTAATTATAGTAAACACAAAAACTACCACTTTTTGACTGGCCTTACATTAATATATATGTTAAGAATATGAAACCACGCTGTGATACTGAAATCATCCAATATTCAGTGAAATATGGGGACACACATCCTTCCCTAACACTGATTTAATGTTTATTTCATAAGTATTATGTAAACTGGCTTCATGCTTGCTTCTCATACTTTAATGTCTTTTTGCTGTCTCGAGATTTTCTGCTGCGGTAAGAGGAAGCAGCAGAGGCAAACGTAATTGTATCAGATAAAGTATGAAGAGCAGGCAGGTTTAATTGTAAACGCTGAGAAGTGTTATTGAAGTTAATTCGCTGATTTAGTTGATTAGCTGAGCCCGCTAAACAGAGTGTTGATTGCGTGCGCTCTTGGGTGAATTTGTTCCAATTTGTAATTAAACCATTTCCATGACAAATACAATATGTTTCTGCTATGCTCGTTATATATTTGAGAAGGGAAGGATATAAGAAATACTGATTACATTAACGTTGAACTCAATTTGATCCAAAAGACTAAAAGCACTGCTCAGGGAATATTTTGGAGCCCTGCAGAAGTGATTTGTTACTTCTGAGGCAACCCCCACACTGCAAACAATTTCTGCCTCCACCATGTTCCAAATCAAACTCACTCCTGTGCTATTGATCTCCAAAGCAGGAATGCGTCTTTTTTTATTTATTTTTTTAACTTGATTCCCTCCAAAAGAAGTTTAGAGCGAACACAGCTACGCACCAGAACCCATGGAGCTCGTCAAAATTCAAAGTCTTGCTCACCAAGAGTGAACAAATAAGCAGCACAAATGCAACAGGAGGGCTTCCACACACACACACACACACACACACACACACACACACACACACACACACACACACAAGATGCAAGGACATTTACTAACTGCCACCATACTGCCTGTGTTTTTAAATGCGTGCATGTGTATTATCCAGTCCCTCCAGGATTCCGCGATGTCGCGATCGCAACATTTCACGCAAATTCAACCAATCACCGTGAATTTGGTGCGACTCGCAATTTTGACCAATCACCGCAACTTTTCTGCAAATTTGACCAATAACCAGAGTTTCCCGCGACTTCAACCAATCCCAGCAGTCCCACGTGCCAGACTTTACGTCAGTATGTGACTCTGAGAGCCAATGACCAAGCGGGAGTGAGAACGGGTTGACGTAACACGTACGTCGCCAAATTAATTTCCTAGTTTCTGATATGAAGACGAGACGCGTGTGACTCGAACATCTCACATTTACCAACAAAACGTACAGCGAAAGACCGTGCAAAACATTTCAGACCGTCCTGCCAACCTGTATACATTTTAACATCAATGTACGCTGTAACGTTTTTTCACTCTAAAGTCGCTGAAAGCTGCTGCTGTTTCCTGTCGGCTCTCTGCAGCGGGCGGGGCTGCTGCTTAGTTCCCCCCGCGACTGACGCATGCACACACACACAAACACACACGGTGGATGCAGGAATAACCGGAGGTGATACGTACAGGATGACCTAAATTGAGGACAGCACTCGTTATTGTAAGTGCAATGATAAGTTAAAGTCCAATAAGTAGCCTACTTTATCAAACCGTATGAATGCGTGTCCCAGGCCTGGACACTGACACATGTTCAAATTTGATTCATTCAATAAATTATTATTTTTTGTCTTAAATCCACCAGCCATTTTCATATCATACCAACATTTGCAGCATCCTGAGCCTTTTTGGAAAGGTTACTAGGAAAACTCAGCCCAGAGTAGTTTTATTCTCCCCAAAATAAGTTTCCTTTTTATTTTTAGAGAACTATACAAAAAAAATGTCACTGTCTCGCAACTTCGTTGCAACAAAAATACAAAAGACATCGCAACTTTTATCGCAATTTTTTACAAAAGCTCCCACAAAATCAGGCATTTTGGGCCGCAACAATCTCAAAAAAAGGCTGTGAAATCCTGGAGGGACTGATTACCCTGTGTGCAGTGTTGGGAAGGTTACTTTGGAAATGTAATAGGTTACTGTTTACAGGTTACCCTATTTAAAATGTCATAGCAGGTTACTATTACTATCACAATTACTTATCCAGAGTAATGTGACTTATTACATTTAATAACTTTTTGATTACTTTTCTAAATTTGTGATGACAGCTTGGGAGGTCATTTAACTGTCAGACGGGTGGCGCTGCAAATTCAAACAGGAGAACCAATCGAAAGCATCACAATAGCATCAAACTTTACTAAACAGCTGTGGCTGGAAATGGCAAAAGAAGACGTACACATGAAAAACGTGCAAAGCAACTAAATATATAATATTATTTAACATATAGCCTAGCTTTTTACAAAATATTCAGATGTAACCCCCAATGTAATCATGAACATTTTCATAGGTAGCTGTAATTTAATTACACATCTTCCCAGTAACGGTAACAGGTTAACAATTACCTTTACTTTGTAACTAAATTACGTTATCCCATTACATGTAACTAGTTACTCCACCAACAATGCCTGTGTGTGTGTGTGTGTGTGTGTGTGTGTGTGTGTGTGTGTGTGTGTGTGAAAGGATGCAGACCTCCTTGCAGGTACCGGGGACCCCGGGCAGGCTGTTGCAGTCCCTCAGGGTGAATTTGATCTCAATGTGGATGCGCTGCGCTCCTTCTCGGCTGATGTGACGCGTCCTCAGCCAGTTGTTTTGGTTGGCCTCCATGACGTTACACACCTGGTAGGTCCTCATTGGCGTGTTCCTCTCATCCATCACGCTGATCTCCTCCCACTGAGGATGAGAGAGAGGAGTTTTTAGAGAAGAAGGAGGAATAGAAAAGCAAAGTGGGTCTACTAGATGAAAGAGATAGTTGTTTATTTGACATGAAATTTCTGATTGGACTTCCACATTTATCGGATGACACTTTTTTTTTTAGATGGAGAGCAAAAGAAAGAAATAGGATAAAGAAAGAAAGAAAGAGCAAAGAAAATAGCAAAATACTGGGAGGGATGTGAGGACAAAGTGTTAAAAAAAGAGGGGGAAGATAGGTGAAGGAAAGAGTGGAAAGGAAGGGAATGGGTGAGCAGGATGAGGAGAGGGAGAAAGGAAAGGAGGGCGCAAAAGAGAAGAGGTGAGTGTTTGGGGTGTGTTTGAGTTGATGGGGAAAAAAAAGTGACGTTCAGCAGCACAGAGGCCGGCTCGACAACAGCACCGCTCAGCTGTGAGATCGTCTTATTTCATCGCCAATCAATGGACAAAGGAGATCTCAGTCCAAAGATTGCTTATGGGAAACTGGGCCCAAGTTCAATGAGCTGTGGTTTTGGTGCAAACCAACACTAAGCCTGCATGTTCTGTTTTCATGTCTGGGTGAATATGAGTGATGATCTGTGTCAAGATGACTGAAGGACTGTCTTTGTCCGTGCTGCACGTGTGCATAGCTTGAGTGTTTTTTCTAAAGGGAATGCGTGATTTAGCGATTAAGAGGTAGGAGTGTGTGTATGAGTGAGACGCGGAGAGAAAGAGGGAGCAAGAAGGAGTAGGTAGGACAGAGCTACTTTGTCTCCCGTCATCTGCTACCATCTGTTTCCACTTCTGACTAAGGCAGTAATTGAGAACACTTCTCGCATGAGCAGGAAAACATTTCTATCTACACACACACCCACACACACACACACACACACACACACGCATGCACGCACACACACACACACACACACACACACATACACACACACACACACACACACACACACACACACACACACACACACACACACACACACACTGGATGAGTCCTAGTTTGTGGTGAGGGATGAGAGGACCACCATCTTTGTTCTGAGCTCCTGTCATCATCTTGAAAACTGAAGCTGTAAGCTCCAGAGTGATGGGCACATATCACCTTACAGTAGTCCAACCATGTAAACACAGACCCTGTGCAGGCATGATACACACACACACACTCACATGTGCACACACACCTGCCCACACCAAGACCCACGGGGCTATCTACCTGTCAACCCTAACGTGTTATTTAAAATTCAAATGAAAGTCGAACGGTATATAAATAAAGAAAAGAGAGAAGACAGGCTAATAAATAGGCAAATAAAAGAGAAACTTTCAGACAAGCAGAGTGCAAGCTAAGCTTGGATTCCTGAGGTTAATTTGATGTGACGGCCCAACAACCCGGCAAAAGCTTGACGCATTTTACCTCTGAGTCCTGAGCGCTAAAACAGACCCACATAAAAAAAGAAAAACACACATTCTCACATAGACTCACACACTCTCTCCAACTCTCTCTCGCACACTCAGATACTTTTAATCCCCCACAGCCTCCGCTGAAACATCTACTGTGTAGGATTTGGAGCTCTAAAAAAAAGGGATCGCTCTTGTTCATAACCCAACATAGCTTCAGAACTGCAGAAACAGAGAGAAGGAAGAAAAGGGAGTAGAAGAAGAAGGAGACGAGGCAGAAGACTGTTTAAGCTGCTGCAGCCAGCTGAGACAAATGTCCCAGACAGCCAGTTCAGAGTTTGAAGATTACATATATAAAGGATGTATCGCTGGAGTCTTGCTCGACATTATGTGCTCACAACAACTGAGAGCTCTCGATTTAATTAAAAGAACAAAACACAAGACAGAGGGAAAAAGAGAGAGAGAGAGAGAGAGAGAGAGAGAGAGAGAGAGAGAGAGAGAGAGAGGAATGAATGTTGTTAAATTACAGGCGCGCCTGGCAGCTAAATAGACCCATCTGTGTAGAGCTGAGACCAGTCGGACATCACAGGACGGTCGCACACACCCACCCACGCGCGCACGCACACACACACACACACACACACACACACACACACACACACACACACACACACACACACACACGCACGCACACACAAAGCTGAGTCCCCAGGGAGTGGTGATTAAAGCATTTATGGGAATAGTCATTGAGGGATAAAGAGGGCTTTATGATGTCTTTGTTTATTTCTTTGTAGGCAGAGTTTGGAGTGGCTGGATTACTGCCACTTCCTGGTGCGCGACTTATTTCCCTAGTTGGCGAGTCTGTTCATTGTCACATTTGCCTGCATGGTGTAATGCACAGGTGTGTTTGTGAACATGAAAACAACCTGCTCGCCCCCGTATTTGCTAATGATACACTAGCCGCTTGAGAGAAACATTGACCAAAAACACAACTAGGAAAATGTTTGGATAGGCTGAAGAGTTTAAGCTCCCTTTCTCTCTTACTCTAGAGTCTAAACGCACGCACGCACGCACACACACAGAGTGTTCAGTCTGAACGTGAATTAACATTAACAGCCCTCCTTCCTGAACCCTCAATCACCTCGGCCAATCAGCCCGCCTGATTGCTTTGAAGTGAAGCAGAGACGTCGGATCAGGCTTTAAGTTCAACCATTCACCAGCTTAACATAATATCCCTTCTTCTGCAATCATCTGATGGCTACACCTACGGGGACTTAATTGGCCCCCAAACTCTGGAACAAACTCGGTCTTAGTGAGGAGTGGGCGAGGGGAGGGAAAAACAGAGATGGAAGATGAAGAAACAGGAAGGGGTGGGTGGGGGAGAAAAGAGGGCTGAGGAGCCTCTGGGGGAGTAGAGATGCTGTGGGGCCCCTCCATTTTCAGACATCATTAAGACGTATCTGTTTTGTGTCCCTCACGAGGAACACCCCTGCCTGGTGACAGAAGTGGGTCGCTCCACGCAGTCTCAGGCACATCCGGCCCTGCACGGCTTGGATTAAGCCTGACCTGCAGGGGTCAAGTGTGGTTTTGGACTAATTCAGGTAGACAGTGGTCTCAGATTGGTGGGAAATACCTCTCGTTGAGACCAACCCCCAGGTTTAAAGTTCAAAGGTCAACTAGATAATCCTCCTGTTATGAAACATAAGACCCTTCTCAAAGCACCGGCACCTTTTCTTCTCTCAGTCTGTCAACTCTCCTATCGCACTCTGTCCCTTCTCTTTTCCTTTACATTAGATCATTTTCTGTTAATAAATCATTGCCATATTTACTTTGAGACATATGTATAATTCTATTAAACAAACAGGAGTGTTGCCAACAGGATTGGCAGCCTCTACTCGTCTCTATACTGCTCTATACCAAAATTCAAGCTGTGTTGGCACAGTGGTTTTACTCAGGAAAGCATGGCAAGGTAAAATACGTTTTTTATGTGTTGTAGATGTTGTTTCCTCAAAGAGCTTGTCATCCCCAGCCTTTAATCTACCAGCTCACTGTTTCTGCTTATTTCATCCAGCAATATTTCAAACTGATTTGCTGACCATATAGCATATGCAACACAGTCTCCCGGGTTGGCATATGTCCATACATTGATGCATAGACCTGTTTTCGCTCCACAACGCACTGACTAACACTAGGGCTGGGATGATATCATTTGTCCTGATCCGATTCTTTCACGATACATGGGTGCCGATTCGATTTGTACTGCGATTCTGGAAGTATTGTGATTCGATAGTAAATAACACACTTCTAGAGACGATATATCATGAGACGTTTCAAAAAACGAATTGTTTTCTAAAAAAGAATGCACATCACATGTCAGTCTGACATTAATTTCAATTGTAAAGAAGAACATAACGTGCATTTTATGCTGGAAACGGATATGATGTAGCTGCCGTCGGCGATACCGGGTAAACAGGAAATATTTAGGTGAATCATTGGTAAAAAAGAAATAGATAAAGCATATTGATTTTAGGGGAAAGAATTGATTTTAAAAATTGTCTTTTGATTTTGTTTCACACCCTAACAAATACCGTACGTGTCATTTCCTTAGGTTCTTCACAATCATAGCACATGATTATCCTCTGCGTATAGACAAATGTAAACACAGAATACAAATCCATTTATGAGTGATTTGACTTATTCTTAAACTCCTTTGGCAGAATCTCCTTTCACTTTTTTTCTGTTTGTTAATGCCGCTTCAGATGCATTCGCGTTGTATGGCTTTACTCCTGTTTGCCTTCCAGCTCAGATTTTTTATTTTATGGCAAAGTCATAGCTAACTGAAAGAAAACGTGTGCCTATTTTAAGCAGAAGCAGCTATAGTTCATCCAATTTAGCCTTTTGCATTTATCTTTTTAACTGACAATGACGAGACTTAAAAAAAAAAGAGTGAGGAGGATCATGTTCACCTAGGAATAAGATAACATCGCCTTCATGCACCACGAGGCGAAATAAGAACCATCACAGCGAAGACTTTACCAGCTTTAAGTAATTTAATAATGTCCTTGGTCAGATAAAGCAGCTGATAGAGCTTGTGCCTGACCCCAAAGTAAAGAAACACTTTTGTTTTTACAATGATAGTGTGATCAAGGATCTATTTGTCACATTTATTTTGACAGGGTAGGGTTGTGTGGATGCCCATAGAGCCAGTTTCCTCAGTTTCTGTACACATTCAGGGAGGAGAAGCTAGATCCCCACAATGTTGTCAGCTCATGAAAAGATATACAGGACGGAGTTTATATATATATATATATATATATATATATATATATATATATATATATATATATATATATTCTTATTTACTTTCAAGCCAACACATTTCTTTGAGGGTAAACTAACAACACATGTGCCTTTCCGGGGCCATGATTAAGCCACCTCAAACTGAACCATATTTTCAATAAAAGTAACTTGTGTACTCTTTGGTTTTCAAAATTAGATTGAACCTTTTGGCTTAGCCACAGATGGAACACATTTAGTTCTTCTATAAGTACCTCGATGGGAGAAAGAAAAAAAGAAAAAAAACGTCCACAAACATCCACGATATGCCCACACAATCGGAGCATTTAAATAAAGTGAACTTGAAACCCTTGATTGCTTGAGAAAACATCCTTGCTTAGCTCGGCTCACTTCAGCTGCCTCTCTGCTGCGCCCAACCATGAAACAGCGTGTGGCATCCTGCAATTTAACACACTGACGCTGAATAGAAGTGTGAATCGAGGGGAAATAGAATTAATTCAGCGCCATTCATCAGCTCCTGCGCTAGAGTGACATACAGAACCCAATCTTATTTCTTTATTCAATGCACTTTGTCGTTCTTCCTCTCTACGCTCTCGCCCTCTTCCTCTCCTCTCACTTCTATGATGTCGTTTTCTGATGCACGGTGGCTGCACTCCAGACTCCCCTGGTCCCTATACAGTACCTGCAAAAGGCTAGTTACATAACCCCCCCCACACACACACACACACACACACACACATGCACACCCACACACCCACACACACACACACACACACACACACACACACACACACACACACAAATAACACAAACATGTACACAGCATCTCCTCTTACATAAGAACATTTATCCGTCTACCCCGTCCCTTAACTCCATCCCAAAAAATCGCAACCCGTAATAAATGGAGGCTCCAGTGCCACAGCGTTTTCAGCACAGCGGAAATAATTTCTAAATTCCCCCTGCAGACTCCCGATTTAGCAAGGAGCGCTCAAGAACCCAGTGCTCTCTATAACACACACTCCAGTGCTGCCACTGCTACTAGTCCCCGCTCCTTCCCTGAAAATAAAACATGTCAACACAACCCGCTAGTTGTGATCAATTTATGCTTTTGGTGCCAGCTCCGGCATAAAGAGAGGATGCTTTTTGTCTCCGTGTGTTGTGCTGCATATACTCACCCCCTCATTAGGGTAAGCCTCCCAGCCCAGGTCGGCCAAGGCTGACATGGAGTCCAGCAACGTAACTGCAAGAACACAGAGGAGAGAGAGAGAGAGAACAAAAAGCATAAACACACACATACTTTAGTAAGCTGCATTTATTTCTCAATCCCCATTTCTTTAAAACAACGTTAATGTTTTCCACATACAGTGAAGAGATATTGCTGTCTTGAAAGCATTACATGACATCAAAACCTTCCACATAATAAAATCCAAGATGTTTTCACGTTTTATACAAGGGTGTCTTTTGTTGTGGAGTACAACAGCAGTGGAATAACAAGTGGTGGTAAACCTATCATTTCAACTTTAAGATGACTGTGGTTGTGCTGCAGCTGTTCTGTTTGAAAGGGACACAAAGTCAGTCAGTGAAACAGAGTATAGGCATTAGACATTAAAGTGATATCAACCACTCGCCCTGTAGGCTTGAAAAATGGCACTTGAAGCTCGGAGAGAGGAGGCTGTGGTCGAGTTGTATTCAAAGTGGTTGCAATGGATTGTGTGGAAAGTTTTTATGCCACATAAAACAAATCAAATTGTTGCTCAAACCAGACCTGCAGCATAATCCACTATTACAAACAGTTTAATGTTTGCCAATTCATGGCTAAATACATTGCTTTTGTCTTAATACTCATCACCCTGTGAAGCCCACACACAGGCACATGTGTTAGTTTACACAAATTAGAGCCTCCAGCTGTTATAGTGGTCCGAAAACGCTTTATCAAAGCTAAATCATTGGCTATACACAGCGGGAGAGATTTGATTCAACATTTCACTTTTGAAAAATTTAAAGAATGCTCTGAATCCAACCTCAATCCCCGTTTTCCTTTAAATGGTCATTTTCTCACTTACCCTATGCATGCAGACGTTTTAAGGTACACATCTCTAAGATTTCTGTCCCCCAAATACAATAGAGGTGAATGTTATATAGAAAAAATAATCCCCATAAAAACGATTGTCTGCCCTGTGGATATTCCAGACATTGTTTCTGGAGCAAGGTTATAATCGTTAACTAAAACGAACAAAATAACGAACTAGGTGGGAAAAAACATTTTTGTTAACTGAAATAAAAATAAAAACGAGGCATTACAAAAAAACAATAACTAAACTAAAACTGTAATGTCTGTTTGCAAAACTAACTAAAATAAAATAAAATGATCGAGTAAATGTCCTTAGTTTTCGTCTTTGTCAATGTCTTTCACAGAGCAAATAACGTTATATCTTTCCGACCATGACATTTCCCGTAGACATGTATAGTTTCCGATTGGGAACACAACATAGTCGTTGCCCCTCGCCTGGCATCATAGCGGTACCGAAAGTCAGAAGAAAGCGGCAGAGACCTATTTGATTATGACTGTGTCAGATAAAAGCAAGTGCCTTGCAGTGGAAGGTGGTAAAATATGTGGACAATTTATTACAGGGAAAAATCCCACAAATTTGAAAGTACATTTGAGAAGCGCACACAAGCTAGGAGGCTAACCTAGTTTACCTTAACAAGGTAAAGGAGAACGCAAAGCCCCTTTCCCCGAAACAGAAGCTAACCCCGGTAACGTTACGGGCATGGATGTATGGATACAGGGCCAGGCAGCATGACAGAGACAACAGCAGGACAGAGAACACTAGAGGAAGGCTTTCACTGGCGACCCGATAGCTGCTGGTTAGTAAATACGCAGGAACACCAAAAGCGGGAGGAAGCGTGGGTTAATATGTGTAGTGATACTGGGATGTCTACACAACTGTGTGAGTCGATTGACTTCAAAAAGTTCGCCACTTTACTCAAACCAAAGTTGAAAACACCTGTTCATGTCTTCTTTAGTCTGTTGGCTATTTAGGTTTTTTCCTGACACACGTCACTTACACATTTTGCACTAGATCGGCGTCTTGTGTAAACTGTTTACATATTTATGACCATATGTAGGCTACATTATGTACATTGTATGTACTGGTGTTATTGTTGAATACATTGTGAATACATATTTCTAAAATCGTATGATGTTTTTGTTGTTATTATTACACAATACTTTTTCTGACCTTTTTGAGTCCCCCGACAAATAACCCATATTACAAAAAAAGATATACCTAAAACTAAAACTAATAAAAACTAAACTAAAACTAAGCATTTTCAAAAAATAATAACTAAACTAAACTAGCAAACCCGCTTTAAAAACAAATTAAAACTAAACTGAATTTGAAAACAAAAAGTCAAAATGAAATAAAAATAAAAACTAATGAAAAATGCAAAACTGTAATAATCTTGTTCTGGAGATGGATATCTCAAAACCTCGGCACATAAAACTGAAACTATCTCCATGGCCGGATGACACTATGCTGTAAGTGAGAAAATCTGTGTTTTTGTCATGTGTGTGAACCAGCCCTTTCAACAACTTTCGAGCCTCCATTTAATGATATAACTTTCAAGCTAAAAAAATGTGTTGGAGTATCACTGTCATCAAGGACGGACATAAGTGCAACAGTAGGATGAATGTAGAGTTGCACATGGTGCTTCCTGTGTGTGTGTGTGTGTGTGTGTGTGTGTGCTCTCTCTGTGACAGGAGGAAGTGGAGGGAGGATTCAGGAAGGTGAGAATGAAAAAGTGAAGAGAGGAAGGTGGCAGCTTGACCAGTGGGAGGCATAATGAAAACCTGCTCAGATTCTGGAGCGATGTTCTCCACCTGTGTGTGTGTGTGTGTGTGTGTGTGTGTGTGTGTGTGTGTGTGTGTGTGTTTGTTAAGGCTTGGCTCAGTCAGGTCCTAATCAAGCCTTCAACACCGCTGACCATCAATATTTAATCAGTATCCATCTGCAGAGACTGCTGCTTCTCTCTTTCTTCTCACTGTGGCTCTTTCAGGTTATCCTACGTCTACCGAAATTTCTTTCAACCTATGCATTCAATCCACAGATCCCAGATCAGACGGGCGAGTCGCTGACCTGACACAATTTGAACCGACTGCCTCACATTAAAGCAGCACACGTTCATATTCCCTTCAATTTTTATAAGCAGTGACCTGGAAAAAAATATTCCAAAGTAAAAAAGAAAACAGAGTTTGCCCTCCTCAATGCAAATGAGGCTAATCACTCAATTGAAGAGGACTGAAAGTGCCTGTTTACAAACCCCTCTGTGTATCCATACTGCCTGTAGGTATAACAAAGGGACTGTAAAATTGCTCCAACCTCCTATTTTCCTATCTTTCCCCCTTTCTCTCTTCTTTTCGCACCCATGCTGTTCATCAGCCCTTAGTGAATCCCAGCCGTTCTCCTCAGCTCAGCACACCGTGACAGCAGGGAGGCATGTCATGCTGTATTAGTGGGTGTACATGTGAGTGTGCACGTGTAAGGGCGCACACAGCAGCGCCTGGGTGAGAGAACAGCGACAAAGAAAACCGTGCACACACGGTATATTTAAAGCAAAGAGAGAGAGGCTGCACAGCAGAGCCCGGGTGAGAGAGAGAGAGAGTGAGATAGATTCAATGAGAGGGATGAGACAGGAACAGTGGAGAGGTGCTGAGCAGCAAAAGGTCAGAGGCAGCCTCCAGTGTGTATTCACAGAGACTAAAGACCATTTAGACGGCTTTCCTCAGGTTTTTTGGGGGAGCTTATCCAAAGTGAGTGTCGGAAAGGACAGAGGGTGTCGTATGCTGTACAGATTGTAAAGCCCCCTGAGGCAAATTTGTGATTTTTGAAATTGGGCTTTATAAATAAAATAAACTGCTTTGGCATTTGAGTGGCGTACAGACAACTGGACATAATAGTATAATAATATGTGATTTCAAGACCCAACAGAGAGGCAAACACACTGTCGCACAGACACACTCAGAGATAAAAACTACCCATCAAGAAACTTCATGGAATTGAGCACAATTGTCTGTTTCACATAGTCAGAGTCAGGGTTATGCCGATGATATTCAGTGTGACACACTTACTGCAATACCTTTCCTTGTGTTTCACAGAGAATATAACTGAGTGCAACCTCTCAAGTTACAAAACACATTTTCTCACTTCCCTGAGTGGTATCTTTAGTGCTTAAAACAATGATTACATTCCATTTATATGTAGTTTCAGTTGGAGAAACAATGTCCTGGTTATAAACACATTGGAACTACTTTCTTCCCTTTTAAAATGGTTGTTCTGCGGACTATCCTGTGGAGTAGAGTTTAGATTCTCTGCCCGAACCTGAGCCCGAACATGGGCCGATATTTTCCGACACTATCCTTGGGCCGGGCCGGGCCCTCGATCAAGCATTTGTGTTTTTTTAATCATTACTTTATTAGCCTAATTCGGTGGGGAGAAAGCTATGCCTCTCCAGCTTCTCCCGTAGCTCTGGGTAGCCTACATGTCCTGCACTGACTTGAGTGTGAGGTAAACTGTGCTACATCGTGTCTCCCCCATCTGCAGCACTGTTGTCGGCCAGTGCGTCAGCATGCAGACCGTGGCGAAGGACAGTATTAATTAGGTGATAGAGGCAAGAAAGTCTTCTATATGGTTCCAGGGCTTTGATTATGTTGCTGCCTTGATCTGTTACCCACACTATTTGGCTGAGGGAGCTAGGGTTGAGTTTTTTTTTAACGTTTCTTCATTCGGCTCCATTTGCGATCCATTCCATTCTGAATAAACAAACAGCACAGTTTACATGCTTCATCCTTGTTGCATTATTCATTAAGATAAAAACAGATTTCTGCAGTTCAAACAACTCTGAATTGTAGTTGAGAAGTTATAACGGCCCACGTATTAAAAAATTGTTGGGTTTAAATTGGGCTCGGGCTCATAATTACAGTTAATGTGTCGGGCCGGGCCGGGCTCGGACAACGTGCACGGACTGGGGTAGGGTCGGGTTTGATTTTTTTGGACCCAATCTAAGCTCTACTGTGGAGTAAAGATGTGAATGTTAACCTCTTTATTCGTGCTATATATGTTTTTATTCAATCCAAACTACCAATTTACGGACTGTACAGAAGTTAGCTGTTAGCTAGACTGTATAGAAACTTTATTATTATTCGTCACATATGGCCATGGTTGGCAAGTATGTGTGTCTGTGTACGTTCTGATCTCAAAACTCAGCAAAACTCTAGTTCTGTCTGTCATTTTCCTCCAGTCTATCTCCCTTTTACCTTATTTCTCTGCACAGTATGTTTATGAAGTGTATTTAATAAATCATTGGAATAAGTGCAAATTTTAGTGCAAACTCCCACGCCTCAGTGTATGTTCTGAAAGACGTTTGCTGCTGAAGTTTTCAAAGGAATAGCGCAGCATAGCATGCAGACTGGAAGCAGCGGTAAACTAGTCTTGCTCTGTTCAAAGTTCGAAAAATCTGCTATCCAGCACCTCTAAAGCTCACTAACTAACACAGCTGGTTTGTTAAGTCTACAGAAATGTACAAACTCCACAATCTATCTTCTCACCTAACTTGGAGAGAAAGCATTTATACACTAACAAACTTTTCTTCTAACTGTAACTTTCCAAAATTGTGAGCACCATGACATTCCATCACTGTTATGGAGGCTGAAATCTTTGAGACATATCTAATAAAACCCAACTATCCGCATGGCTAGAAAGGCCAACTTCTAGTGGTAAGCAAGAAAAAAAATCTGATTCTTTTTTGTCATCATGGGGAAAAACTTGCACTAAAGTCTTATTAGCTGATGTGTAACAGAAGCCATTTTGCAGCCCACTGGGAAAACACACACACACACACACACACACACACACACACACACACACACACACACACACACACACACACAAATAAACCTAGACATCAACACTTTTTCTCATCTTCTCACACCTCCTGTCAATACCACTTATCATTAGTAATCAATGACTGGACTCATCAATTATGTATTAGCTATAGCTTCCTGTCTGCTGACACAGCCAGTATGCATATACCCTATGTATGTGTGTGTGTACCTGTCTGTGTTTGTGTGTCAAAGACGAGAATGGAAAATAAAGAAATTATGAAAATGCATTGATTCCCCCAAACAGAAACAAAGCCACACCTCTTATAATGGACTTATCTGTCCATCCATCTGTAAAAGCTCTCTCTCTCACTCTTCTCTTTCTCCAGGGATCTGGCTAAATTGTGTGTGTGTGTGTGTGTGTGTGTGTGTGTGTGTGTGTGTGTGTGTGTGTGTGTGTGTGTGTGTGTGTGTGTGTGTGTGTGTGTGTGTGTGTGTGTGTGTGTGTGTGTGTGTGTGTGTGTGTGTGTGTGTGTGAAATCTAAGCAGGCCTGCATGCTGCCATGTTCGATCTGATGACCAGTGTCTCCACACACACACACACACACAGACACACAATCTGCAGGTTGTAGAGCTGGTAAACATGACATATCATACCCACAGTGGAGCACCTCCCAAATTTCAAGGTTCAACATTGATTTATTGACACTATTCTTCACACTCAGTGAGAACACGAAAACAAAAATCAATCTACTATGACGTCTTTCTACCTAAAAACACCACTTCCACACAAACTCACTCACTCAGGGACAACTACATATCAAATTTTTCCCAAGCTTTCATCAAGGGGCATAAGTGCACAGATCCATACACATGTGACCTGATTACTGTGAGAGTTGTTCGATTACAGAGAGACATGCTGTCTTATTGATTTTCAGCACCAAACTGTGAGGTTTACATTCTGGAGGAGGTGGAGGGTGTGTGAATTTGTAAATTCCTGGACAAATGCTGTAACATGCTGACACTATATAGAACCGTGTGCAGAAAACCCAAAACATGTTATTTCTCTTTCTCTTTGTCTCTTCATCTCCTTCTGTGTCCGTCTATTTTTCTTCTCACTCCTGTTTCCTCCCGGTGGGCTCTCTCTCTCTCTTCCTCTCTGTCTTTCTGTCTGTCTGTCTCACTCTCTTTCTTGCTTCTTCTGTGTTTGTTTATGTCTCTCTGCCACTCTGTCTCTCTGGTCGGTATCCACCACTTCAGCTGGGCTGCAAGAAGCTGTGATCCACCTGCCAAGAATCAAACAGCGCTGCCAACAGCCAGACTGGCGCACAAAGAGACCAGGATGTTTAAACACACACACACACACACACACACACACACACACACACACACACACACAAGTTGGTGCCAGTGCCACAAAAGAGAACGACTGCTCAATAAGACCACCACACAGACTCAATATAGAGTACAATATGGGGCTACCTAATGAATTCATTAGATCTTTTTCAGCTCAGAACACAAAATATTACATTGGTAGATGTGATCTATAACAAAGCAGGGCTTGTTGATACTACATTCAACATGCTGATACTACATGTATGAGCCTTGTTGTTTTCGTTCATCAGCTTAATGCTAAAATAAGATGAGACAAGCGGCTACTTGCGATAGCTTCATTTTTAGCATGCAGTCAAATCTTCTCATCTGACTCTCAGCAAGAAAGCTAATAAATAAAAGCATACTTCCCAAAATATTAAACAATTAAACTAAATTCAGTTCTTCAGAAAGATATTGCCACCGAGATTAAAATCTCTTCTTCAAGACAACAAAAGGTTAAAAAACTAGATAAGAAAATGCACAGTGACATTTAAGTACATGCTCTAGTACAACAAGGCTTTGCAGCTTGCTCCATATAACGAGATAACTTACTGTACTCAGATGCAATAAATAAAACAGTTCTAACGCTGCACACAAGTACACACACACACACATACACACACACACACACACACACACACACACGTGCACCCAATATCCCAGTATTAGTGCCGCCACACACACAGATCTTCCGCTGCTTCCACTCCACTGAGAGTGCAGTTCAACGATTGAGAGTGTTGTCAGGGCAACAAACAGAGCAGGATGAAGGAGTGGAAAGAGTTGAGCTCTGAACTTTAGGAACAAATCTGCGTCGTATCAAGACTGCATCTCCTTCAGTCTTGCTGTCTTTTCATCAGTCCTCTCTCCACTCATCCACAAACCACCAGAGGCTTTCAATCAGGCTTTTCTCTCTTAGTTTCCTCCCTCCTTCTGCGCTCTCGTCCTTCACTCATGCCATTTTATTGAAGCTGTGTGTTACTTTAAATCTGTCTTATCCTTATCTCCAGTGACTTTTGCTTTCCATTATTTTTTTTTATACACAAACCTCTTTTTTTCTATGATGCTTTTATTGGACTTTTTCCATTAAGACATAGTTCTGAATGGGGGAAATATTGAATGCATACATGAATCCATCTTGCACCTTGCATGTGTGTAGGCCTACAGGAAAGGGGCGACTTCATGGGCAGAAGTGGCAAGATATTAAGGAATTTCAACATTCATTTCCATCCTCTGTGTTTTCAAAGAGCCCATATAGTAAAAAGTGAGATTTCCATGTCTTTATTTATTATAAAGCGGGTTGAGTTGCTATATACTAAATACTGTGAATCCACAGAGAAATGCACACAGCTCATATTCAGGAACTGTGCCTTTAAACAAGCTGCCAGGACCTCTGTACGGTTGGGATGTCACAACTATGCTATAGTATAGGTAGAAAGTGGCGCTACAGTGCCGTTACAGTCATTCCCCGGCTGCAGTGACGGTACAGAGACGCTAAGAGCACATGTGGAAAACTCGGAAAAGCTGACCAATTTTTCGGAGACTAGGATTTTTCGGGAGGGGGACTTAAAGAGACACGCCCTAAAACAGAGTGTTTCAGACAGAGGGTGAATACAGGTATATTCAGACAGACAGTATGAGAAAAATTATGTTTTTCTTTTAACATCAAAGCATGTAAAAATGTTCTAGTCGTAATCCAAAATACGAGTTTGAACCTCAAAATGAGCATAATATCCCTTTTCACATACAGTAAATGTGAAGTATGTTCTCATTCATAATTGAACATATTGAGTTATAAACTGTAAATCTAAAGTTTGTGTTTCTTAGCTGGGCAGATGCTTTATTATTATTGTCTACAACATTATTTAATGTCTACAATCCTTCAACATCTTTAGTATCCATACAGATTTAAATTAGTTTGTCTAATACTGTCTGTGCTCTTGTATTAAAAGTCTGCACTGATGAACACGTTCCATGTATAATACAAAAAAAAGAGGTGTGAAGTGTTTGGAAATATTACTCTTTCAGCCATTCTTTCACACCCTGAACTTAAAGCTTTATTTTGAACTCCTTCGGTTACCAGATATCAGGGAATGTGAGAAATTATTTTACCGCAAAACTGCAAACATTTGTGTTCACACTTCCGATTTTCAGACTCTATTTTGTGCTGTTTGTGTGCGTGGGATGTGTTTTCCCCAAAGCAGGCGTTTCATTCCAATTCCAATCTGCAATAGTTTTAATATCATTGTTCAGTGAGAGTTCTGCGCAGGATGAGATGGGATCCAGCATGATATCAGAGAGGAAAATGTTATTCTTCTTTGAGTGTGATACTGTAGCTGTCTGCCAACTGAATGTGCCTATGAATAATTCAATGGATTTAAATTAAATTCTAATCCTAATTCTTATATGATTCAGTTCAATTACTCCCGCTTTCTAACTTCCCATTCACTTCAGAGAAACGTAATGTTGATCCTCCACACTTCGACAAACACAAAATGAAATTGGGTTGGACTGAATAATTACAGAGTAGCCTATAGCTATACAAGTGAGTGATAGACAGGAGCAGATCACTGAAAAAAAAAGATGAAAGCTGATTCTGTGAAACACACCAATACAATTCAATTAGCTATTACATGCATGGCTAAGTAGTAGTTGGGTGTCTGAATAATTAGTTGATAGAAAAGTGGATCAGAGCATAATCAAAGTAATAATAATAATCATTTAGCCCTAAATTGCAAAACAAAGCTGATAAATGTTTGACTGGATTGACTCGTTTGCTCTTAAATATCAATTTTTTGACATAAACTATTTTATATTACCAAATTTGATTTCATAAATATATTTATCATTCAACTCAACCATAACCATTTTATCATATATTTTTGTGCAATACTCTCTCTGTTCAACTGATACTAAGAGGAAGCCTATTCAGTTAACCATGCCAAACTTTTGTAGGAAAATGAAACAAGACAAACGTGAAAATACATCTACATTATTTATCAAAAGCTCTTACTGTATGTCTAAACTGTGAGGTGGGATTTTTCCTGAATCTAATCAAATTTCCAGTAAAAAAAAAATCAATATAACAGCCATAAGATGTCTTCTACACTGCAGTCACAAATGGGTAAAAACTGTCATGTTGAGAAGCTCTTTTTCAAGGCAGCTGCTTTAGTGAAGTGATTTCTAAAAGGGATGCACATGGTTTATTGAAAACCTTCTCCAAAGCCTTGAAAACAAAAAAACAAAAAAACCTGCCAACCCAAAAGGCAGATGGCGCGCAAAGCTAAAAATGTTTGTAAGAATATTCATGCATGTGAGGAACTGTACCTCGTTGAGCTTGCATTTTTGGACCTCCTCCCCCTTCCACTGTGGCAGAAAGTGCATTACCCTACTCTGCTATTTCATATACACTGGCAGCACTAGCAGAACAGAAAAGATGCCATTCTGACAGTCTATGACAGGAGCACTGCCCTTGTTTGTCGCTTGAAGAGGCTCTGAAGTGTGTGCGTGCGTGCGTGCGTGCGTGCGTGCGTGTGTGTGTGTGTGCGTGCATGTAGCTGCGTGTACGGGTTTGTCTGTGCGTGCTGGTTACACTGTTGAACTGTGACACCCAGTCAGATCCAGACACTTGTTTTTTTAATAAGCTTCTTCCTCCAGTATGCCAACAACTCATCAAGGGCAAAGAGCAACAAACACATCCACACACTACCATTACAAAGTGCACACAAACACACATACACACGAGCGAACACAAATAGGAGACCTTGAGGATTCAGAAACAACTTGCAGTACAAACCATGGACACATCATCTACGCACGCCCTCAAACTGTGACGCATGCCACCACGGTTGCTTTAAAGAACTGAATTCAAATAGCTCGTGAGGAGTGAATGAGCAGTGATAAAGGTTTTTTTTCCACACAGCACAGAACATTCTGTCTTTCTCTAAATTATCCAGTGTGTGTGTGTGTGTGTGTGTGTTGTGTGTGTGTGTGTGTGTGTGTGTGTGTGTGTGTGTGTGTTGTGTGTGTGTGTGTGTGTGTGTGTGTGTGTGTGTTTCCCTCTTATTTGCTTTTTCTTTACCTTTTTGTGCTCTGTTAGTTATTATGGCATTCCCCCTGATGGGACAAGAGCATACACACACACACACACACACACACACACACACACACGGCTGTCATACAGTGGTTGGTCACAGGAGGGTAAATTGGCCTAGAATCTCAGGAGTGAGCCACAGCAGTGGAGAAGGTTAGAAAATCTTATGTCAGATAAATGTGTGCTTAAACAGGTTGTTTCTGTTGGTACTTTATCTGACTTGGTACACACCCATATGACATATACACACACACTTCTAGAGTAATTGTCTGTCTGGCAACTTGTCTGTCTGTTCTGCTGCCTCAACTTAAACCAATTTGTACCAATGTGGACACCATCAAGTGGTAAACAGAGAGGCAGAACGAGCATAACAAGCTAAACACTGAAGCTAAAAAGAACAAGGGGGTGGATGTACTGCAGGGAAATTCATGAGGGAATTACGCTATCAAAACAGACCAAACCAACAGACGTTTGTTAGCTTGACACTGTTTGCTGCTGTTCAGTTTTGTCTGGCAAACCACTACAGGACTCGTGCTTTCAGCTAAGATCCATGTATCGCTAGCATTAGCTCTCCTTGTGTCTGGAGACAAATGTCTAGAAGTCTAGAAGAAACAGGTCTACAAATCAGCAAACGGGGCCAACAAAGGACAAAAAGTAACCATTTGTGACTTGCATGACAGCATCTGAGAAGCTACAAAATACACATAAAAAGTTCCAAACTGAAAACTTTAATCAAGGCAGTTTTAAGTATTTGAACACATAGGCAATGTTGTTTTTCAGATGGAGACAGTTTCAGTCATGAAGGGAGTTTATTTCACAGCTATAATACTTGGATATCTAAATTTGTTTGACCAATTTCAGTATCATTCAATTAAATAAATCGGTATACACAGATTTTTTTTTTAATTCATGAATCTTTTTTGTAACATAAAATCAAAAAGAAGCTGTATGAATATTTTCTGGCAGTTATTATTCCAGATTCTCAGGTATTTTGCTCTTATAAAAACCTTCACAGCCATTCATCAGCAAAAAAAAAGAAAAAAAAAAAAAAAGATTGGAGCGCCGGCCAGCATGCTTACTTTATCTATGGCTGACCCAAATCCTCGGCTGTTTGTTTGTAAAGCTGGCTAATGCAGCCTTTCACAGGCGCTGCACGAGCTAAGCCCGCAGAATAAGCAACAAGAGAAAAACAGAAAGAGAGGGAGAGGTATACGGAAACAACCAAATTCAATTTAGCCAAATTAAAGGTCAGGAGAGGGGGTGAAGGGACGGTGGGGTGGATGTGAGTGAGGAGGGGCAGTGAGAGGAGAGGGCAGATGAATTGGAGTGTGTGTGTTCGAGTGGCGGGTAGAAAGTGGTCAAGGCCCAGTGATCAGTGATTTGACCAGCAGTTAAGGGGCTTGTTCAGAGGGGGGAGGGTGTCAGCAGACGTGGTGGGGGCCCACTTATACCCAAACTTCACTGCAGCCATTAGACAGCACACACTGAGGGAAAGCCTCCTTTGACATTAATGAACTCTGCATCCGACGGAAATCATTCAAGCCAAAAACTTTCCAAGTTTAGTTATAGCTGTTTAAGGCACACGCATGTTCACCTTACTGGTGGGAGCTGAAGTAATGTGTTAAAATTCATTTGCTGTCTTATGTGTCAACTTGAAAATGTAAAATGAGTTAAATGCACACTGACATACATTATAGGACTCTGATGAAGATGTAACTTTACATCAAAACGTTAGTCACTGTTAGGCACCTTAAAAAATAAAAAAACTATAAAGTAAGAAGACATCTGTGTTGCACCGGCGATTCTTTTTTACTATACAGTATAGGTTTTTAATAGGGCTGTCAAACGATTATTTTTTTTTTTAGTCGCGATTAATCGCTGAATTTCTATAGTTAATCGCGATTAATCGCATGTTTTATCACATGATTAAAATTCTATTACTTTGCATTTCAGAACTGTTTTTAAGTACATATTAACAATGGAAAGCCATTCTTACCAGTGTATCTTGATTGGGAATCAAATGAATGCAAAGAAAGTGACTTTATGAACTTAAGATTTGTATTTGTTTATTATTTATTTATTTACTGTAAACAAAATAAAAATGTGTGAATCTAGTCACACATTTGAATCTAGAGTCAATATAGTGTGCAGTAACTAAATAAACTAAATAATTTTGATTACTTACTGACGTCCAGTGATCATCTTGCATCACTTTGCAGCAGTTCCAGCTGCTTTCTCCGTGTCGTACAGGCTGTGTATGCGTGAGTGAAACTACTGTCCCCTTCGACGGCAATGTATAAGACGGGTCAGAACATGCTAACCGTAGTCTTTAAGACCCGAGTCTTCTACGATGCTGACAGGTCTGCAGTTAGTTGCCACCCATTTCTCAAGAGCTGTAGTCATTTTTTTGGATTTGGTTTCATCCGCAGGTCTACTAGCACTCTCCAAAATAGAGCTTTGCCTGAGCCCGCTAACATCAACCTCAGTCACGTTAACTGTACTACTATGCTTAGCTCGTAGGTGGTAGCTCAAGCTTGACGTGCTTCGGTGATATTTTAATTCGGCTTTACACAATGTGCATATGGCTTTCGACCCGTCCGGGAGTTTTGGAAAATAAAAAGCGCCATTCAGAATTGTGTTGCTGCTGTCTTTCTCCATCATGCCTGCAGCAGCAGAGTGCGGCAAAGGGTCAAAAGTAGCCTGTTAGGCATGACGCGAAGGTGAGTGAAGTGAAAATAAATTAATAAATAGCAGCATGCGATTAATGTGATTAAAAAAAATGAACGCGTTATGCTCGGCCCTTAATCGCATCGCGATTAACGCGTTAATGCTGACAACCCTAGTTTTTAAGTAATGAGTTCACCCCAAAAAGCAAGCAAAACGGAAAGAATTGTTTGTTTAGCTCCGGTTTTGTTTGCATTTGTTCACATCATGAAATAAAAAAATAATTTTATGTATAGACATATGTATACTGCTAAATGTAGTCCAGATGCTTTTCCTATCCTTCTTTAAAACAACACAGTCTACAGACAATCTTGTCTGACACATTAGGTTTCATTCTGCCAAATTTGGTGGGGATATGGAATGAATTTCGCATGAATAGTCTGCAGACTTTTTGAGACTTTGAAGGAATAGTGGACAATATGAAGCTAAAGCCAGTAAATGTTTAGCTTAGCATAAAAGCTAGAAAAAGGGGGGAAAACGGCTAGCCTAAAGCTCACCTATAAACATGTTATATCTCGTTTGTTTAATACGTACAAAAGCTGCACTGTAAAAGTTACTATTTGTGGTATCATTGTGGGCTATATGCGGGCTACTTCTTGGCTGGGTGCAGTGACTTCCTGGAAGGGTCATTTTTAGACTTTTGTTTGTGCACAGATTTAACAGATGGTTAATTAGTCAGCTTTATAAGTTCTGGTAGGTAGATCCTTTTTTTTTTACCCTTGGACAGAGCCTGCTAGCCAAATCCCCCCTGTTTCCAGTCTTTATGCTAAGCTAAGCTAACCAGCTGCTGACTATAACTTCATATTTAATGTACAGGCATAAGAGTGGTACTGTATCGATCTTCACTGCAAGAAAGCGAATACACAAAATGTCAAGTATTAAACGGACAAAGGGACTTTCAATGGTTAACTCTTGATCTTTTAAAAAACCAAAACAGAAGATTTTGAATTGTGGGGCTGACTACAAAACCATATTTAGTAACCACTGACTACCATCAGATACAACACAGAGCCTCGGTGGGTGGGAACTACAGTACGTCTCTTTTTTCTTATCACTTTTGGTTTGCCTCACAGATTGTGTCCTGTGGATTTGTCTTTTTATTTATAATTTTAGTTTCTCTCTCTCTCTTCTCTCTCTCTCTCTCTCTCTCACACACACACACACACACACACACACACCCTCTCTGTCACTGCGCTGTATTTATAACCCCATCTATCAGCCAGCCCCAGCAATACATGACACTATTCTCTGGACCAAGACCGCTAAACTGCCCCCAGCCATACATTATGATAGGATGAGCATGTGTGTGTGTGTGTGTGTGTGTGTGTGTGTGTGTGTGTGTGTGTGTGTGTGTGCGTGCGTGCGTGCGTGCGTGCGTGCGTGCGTGCGTGCGTGCGTGCGTGTGTGTGTGTGTGCACATACAGTACATCCATGTGTGCCTATGCATGGGCCTGTGTTAAGCCAGATATAGGAGACTTCGCCTCATTACAGAATACATTCAGTGGCTTTCCAACTGTTTACACCGCTACTGAAAGTCAGAGGTCAGAGAGAGAGAGAGACAGAGAGAGAGAAGAGAAGAGAAGAAGAAGACAAATGGGGAAACAATCAAGGAGAGAGAGATGGAGGCCAGGAGGAGAGAAGGGCAGATATGAAAGGAGGGGGATTAGAGATGGATCAGAGTGGAAGAGGTAGAGGAGAAAAACAGGAGGGTGCTGGCGCTTGCTGTCTGTCTCCGCTGCTCTCTGATGAGAGCGCAGATCTATATCCTCTTCTGTCCAAGGTCATGGTTGTTACATGGGAGCATTGCAATCTCTCTGACACACACACACACACACACACACACACACACACACACACACACACTTGAGGTATGGCTCTGCCGATAACTACAAGCAACCATTATAGATTAAAGCAATTAAGGCAGAGGAGACCTTTGACCCAACATTATACCACAGTCAGGACCTTGTGTGAATCATACGATGCGTGTGTAAGATGAGGGCATGCTTTACATGTGCTTGCCTCTGCACTAACTGCTCACCCTCATGTTAACCTTACAAAGCAATACAGCGCCCCCCCCCCTCCCAGCACCCTCAGGCCAATCCAATAGTTCCGAGACCAAATGCAGATTATAGTAAAACATTAGGACTGTACCATAAACCACAGTTGAGTCACGTTTTTCCCATGTTTAGTTGTTTTTCCTCTGCCTTTCTGCCCATTCTTGATAATTAATTCAATTATATGTCCGTTTGCATGCAGTTTTCAGGCAGAATTTGGAGTTAAATCATTCATCTAGCTCTATTAGTATACTCGAATCATCATGCAAGTGCAGTGGAAGGAAGCACAGGGCTCCCAGTCATGCTCCTATGTTTTCCAGGATTGAGGAGGTATATTTAGAGGGAGAGGGAAACACACACACAGACACAAAAATAGAAATAGTCTGCTTCCTCCCCCCACCAGAAAGGGAGGAGTGGGTGTAAAGAAACAACAACAAAAAAGAGAGAAGACACATGTTCCACCATGTTAGAAGGGATATGGGAAGAAAGTAAAGACGGGATGAGGACAGCAGGACAAAAAAAAGAACCATGGGAGACCTGTGAGCATCCACCCTGCTGTTACATCAGTATGCCCTCAGGGTTCAGACACGGGGTGTGTTGGGCTCCCTCTGCTGGTGCACAAAAAACTCATCCACTCCTCTTCCTCCTCTAACTGTTGATAACAAAGACCTTGAGAGGATGCTCTTCATCAAAACAACTTATGAATGAACCCTTTTCCATCACATCTCATGTAACGCACGCACTTTGTTTCAAACAATAATATCAATTCTCCGGAAGAGCCGCGTGCCACCGGTCCACCCTCACAACTGAGTTTCTTCTAAATGTCAACAATTTTGGAGCAGATCAATAGTTCTGGTAGTAAACCAAGCTTGTTGACAGCTTAACACTATTTTCCCGCTACACCCTCAGCTCTATGGGGCTTTGTTCTTAATTGAGCCTTAAGAGCTCTATCTCTTCTTTTATGACAGCCTCGCTTCTACTCGACAGACTCAAGAGGGAGGATTTCCTGGAATGATACGACTACTGAGATATGTGGGTGGAGAATATGCACACTCATAGACAAATATAAGGTACACACACACACACACACTGGCACAAAGAAGAGCAATTCCTCAGCTGAATGTGCAATCACAGCATGAAAACTGGTAGGCCGAAAAGGTAAATGCAGGGCATAGAGTGGCTGAAACAAAAATGGCTTCATTGGTTTATTTTTTAACGTGTACACTACGTCCAAAAACACACACACAAGCCGGGCAATGGGCTGGACGGTGCACACACCCTCCACAAACACACACAAGTCGGGCTAAGTGCTTAGTAGGTGCCAATTAGGCCAATAATCTGACACAGCAGGACAGAGAAATAACCAGATGAATGACCAAGTAAATCACACACAAACGTGGACTGCCTGGCATATTGTTTGAAAAGTGTGTATTAGCCATTAAAAAACTCCAGAGCCTTTGTTCTGTGTGAACTCCAGGGGCCTGTGACATACATTTAGCGGCATGTATGCACACGCAGCTTATACTGTTAAGTCAGCCAGAGACAGGAGATCCTATGAAAGCTGTCATTGTGCGCATACTTGTGTTTAAGGTGAATCATTTGGTCTGGAGTGTGTGTGTGTGTGTGTGTGTGTGTGTGTGTGTGTGTGTGTGTGTGTGTGTGTGTGTGTGTGTGTGTGTGGTGTGTGTGGTGTGTGGTGTGTGGTGTGTGTGTGTGTGTGTGTGTGTGTGTGTGTGTGAGAGAGAGAGAATAAGTAAGTCTATCTACTTACTACTACTACTGTCTAATATCAATGAAAGGCATATCATCCAGGGATGGAAAGCTTTGTTGAGCTACGCAGCAGGACTGACTAGAGCTTTGGGGAATACCCAATAAAATGATTCACAGAATGACAATCCAGTCACAGCTGTATCATCTCCAGTCACACTGTCTGACAGCCAGCCAGCAAAAAAAAAGCAGCTATTGTGAAAAAAATTGTTAGCTCTGTTCTTTTTCTCCATTTAGTGCAACTTCCCATTAAACAAGCCAGCTCCCCTGTTTCAGCCCACCAAGCAGCAGTCAGGAGTAGTTAGTGAGTAAATGCATTGGCTAATTTCAGGCCGAGCATCGATGTTAATACAATAAGTGAGAGAGGCTCAGCAGCAGCGTGTGACAAATTTAATGTAATTGCTGCTCCTCGTTTGCAGACTGAGGCAGTGGGCTACAGCTGAAAAAACAACATTTATCAGTGCTTTATAATGAAGATATTTGTAACTAAGAGGGAATTTTGGCATACATGTCAATGTTGTTTTGGTGTAATCTTAATAAGTTAGGCTACTTGAATGCAATAAATATAGTTACAGAGATTAATAACATGCGAAGAAGCTTTCCCGCTGCCAGAAAGTGAAATGTCTACATAGCCCTCTCTATCTTCAGCATGGCAGTATTGTGTATATGTCATACAAATTTAATGTCAGTAAGCTCGGAAAAGAAAAACGTGACGAACAGCCCCCCCTCCCCTCTCTCTCTCCGCTTTTCTTTATGCATGATTCATAACCAAGCCGAGCACTTAACGGGAGTCTCCGCCGCTGCGCTCCGCTCCTTCCCCGGCAAGTGGAACCGAGGGATGGGGCTCCCCATCCACCAACACAGCGCACAACCAAGTCATCTCACTCCACCTAAGGTTCACACAAAACCCCGCCAGGACACCCACCTTCATTCTCCGGGTAATTCCGTAAGGCTCGGCACGGCGACAACGCGTGAAAAAGGAAAAGCAGGGAGGACGGGAAGAAAAGGGATGGATAGATCCACAGGACGCGTGGTGGTGCCATTTTTCAGGCTGCGCTGCGCCCTCGCTGCATCCCTGTTGGCGGTGTCGAGTCGGTGAGCGCAGCTCTGCGATTGAGGGGCGAGAGAGAGGGGAGAGAGAGAGCAGGAGGGGGGAGAGAGAGAGAGAGAGAGAGAGAGAGAGAGAGGAGGAGACGCTGGGAAGGAGGGTCCACAGCCAGCCAAGTCCTGTCAATCAGCCGCCTGACTCTGAGGTGGTATAGTTTAGAGGCCTTTGGAGACTCCTCACATAAGGTTACACTATAAAAACGTATCTGAACATTTGATTTAGCCTGTTATTGACTTAAAAAATAGAGATTTCTTTTTTTCCTTTTCCACTCCCCAACCAAACAGTTAACAACAACGCATTCAATTGTCAGTGTTTCAGGAGCATAATCAAAATGTTGTAACCCTCTTCCAAGGCCATCCTAAACCGAACACCATTGTGCTTCTAACGTAATAATAGGCTACAAATGTCCTAAACCAAACCTTTTATGGGATTAGATGATTCTAAGCACGTTTGGAAAAGTTAGCCTATTCATTTTAAGGAGATACAGAAAAGTATAGCGACACATATTTTTGATTACTTTTTTTTTTTTTTTTCGCTCACAAATTAATAGTCAACTCATTTGTTACCAAACAGGGACAGCTGTGCATCCCATCCCCCTTTCAGGAGCAGTGAAAAGTGGTCACTGAGAATTAGAAGCAAAATTTGTCATAACCTTTCTAGGATAGTTTGCCTCCACAGCGCTGCGGAGGAGGGTCTGGCTACTCCACATAGCATTCGGGGATGGGAGAAAAACGTGCTCTGGTTTATTGGCATTTCTTTAAACCAATCACAATCGTCATGGTGGGTGCTAAGCGCTGGATGGAGCACCGCTGCAAAATAGCCTCGGGAAGGAACTTGTTTTGGTGGAACAGGTGAACGTTCAAAAGTTGTTTCTCAGATTGGACAGATAGTCTAGCTAGCTGTCTGGATTTACCCTGCAGAGATCTGAGGAGCAGTTAACCATAGTCCTCATAAATCCACCAGAGTTTAGAATGCCAACACAAAGGTGCTATCGGCAGCGGAAAACCAAATAAAGAAAAGCACCTGGTACCAAAAATGAGTCGAGTTGAGTCTAAACAAGACAAACCATGCAGTGGAAATGAGACAAATGTGAACCAAATTATTAGATTTTTTCATTCACATAAGGCCAATATGAAATTGCAGTAATAATAATATAAGCAATGTTAGAATATGTAGGTGAGATAGTCGTTTTAAATGGAAAATGTCCATGCAGTAAACTGAGTTCAGATGGATTTACCCAGAACCACATTCTTGGAAGGTACAAACCTCAACAAAGCCCAACCATCTCATTACTGATCCAGAGTTCTACAGTATTGTTCACCGTGATAAACACTGCCATCTCTCTCTCTCTCTCGAAAACACTGTCAATTATTTTGATAAGCGACATGGGCACATGGCAATTACTGGATGAGTGTCAGCTCAGGCTTGCCCCTCTCTCTGTCTTTGCCCAGTTGTTGATATGGTTCCTGCAGATTCTACCAGCAGTAGACAACACTGACATGCATAACAGATCCCAATCAAACACTTTGTGGAGATTTATTCTGCATATATTAAGCGTGTGTGTGTGTGTGTGTGTGTGTGTGTGTGTGTGTGTGTGTGTGTGTGTGTGTGTGTATTTCATATGGGTACCAAGTCAGATAAAGTACCAACAGAAACAACCTGTCTAAGCACACATTTATTTGGCATAAGATTTTCTAACCTTCTCCACTGCTGTGGCTCACTCCTGAGATTTCTAGGCCAATTTACCCTCCTGTGACCAACCACTGTATGACAGCCGTGTGTGTGTGTGTGTGTGTGTGTGTGTGTGTGTGTGTGTGTGTGTGTGTGTGTGTGTGCGCGTGTGAATGTGAATCTTGCTGTTGAAATTGAATAGACTGTCTTTAAACATGAATAAATAACGTGTTGTGTGAAACGTGCGAGGAAGAGCTGAGAATGTGCATGGTCAAACATTTCATTCTTCCTCTTCTTTAACACCGCTGACAGAGCTCATGTAAAGCCCTGCCCCTGATGGGAGAAGACGCCTTTAACAGGGACGTGTTACCTCTCTCGCTTAAGTGCTCGAGTGGGTGCATGTGTGTTTGCGTTCATACACAGAATATGGTACTTCTCCCTCCAGTGTCAGCTTCTCCACCTGTTTTTAACCAATTCCAGCACCTGTAAGTTGAGGTCAATACAAAATGAATATCTATAAACAGATATCTGCATACGAATGCAGAATCTGAAGGCAACGGTCGGATGCAGGGGCTTTGCAGCCCGATCCCTGTTCAGAGCCTTCAGTCTGTTAGGCATCAATGGAGTGAGGCAGAGAAGAGCCATCCACAATACCACCGAAGCGGCAGAGAAAGCCTCAAGATGGCTATGGCTCAAGAGAGGAGATCCATTGGGGCAAAGTAGCTAGATTCACCAACTGGACACAAGCTGGGGTCTGATCAGCCTCAGCTGGGTCGCCTGGATGAGGATGTTGAAACACCCAATGATTCCAGGAACATCACTGAAGATGTGTCCAGCAGCATCAGTAGATGTATTTGCACAGATGGGTTCCTATATTGACACAAAATATCATTTGGAAACTAGAGTTCATGGAGACATAGGATGAGGGTTCAAAATTAGCAGCATCTACCAGCCAAATGCTGGTCAAATATGCAATATAAGTGTCTGGTAGATTTGCTTTACTCACTAGCCAAAAAAACCAATGGTAATCTATTGAGTGGCTGGTAAAGGTTATTTTTTAACCCTGCATAGGATGTTTAAAAAATGAATTAATTGAGGTGTATTTTTTTTTTACCAATTAGTCTTTATTAGTATTAAATCTTTTGATTTTAGATTTGAATCCAGTGCAGGTCAAATATTTCATGGAATAATTTAGGGAAAATAAAACAAAAGTTTAGGGGAAAGTTAGATGAGAAAATCAATACCAATTCCAGTGCCTTTGCGGTAAATATGTTTGCCCGTAGCCGGTTATCTTATCTTGACTAGTAGCCGGTTATCTTATATAAGACCTTCACTCTTTATGCTAAAGATAAGGTAACAAAATCCGCCTACTAGCACATCTCAAGCTCACTAATTAACATGTTATATATCTTTTGTTTAATCCGTACAAAGAAAGAAAAGTGTAAAAAAAAAAAAGACATGTTATGGTTGTGTGGCTGGGCGCATTTTGGTTTGTGGTTTTGCAACATGATCATATCATGACTTTGCGTAAACATACTTTCTTAAGGCAAGTGGCGTGTTATCTGTACGCATTTTGAGCTATCCGCGTGGATGTCTACTCTGATGTAAACATACACGCCACTTGGCGTGTAATCGCGAGAAGAAAGCTACGGTTGGGTTTAGGAAAAGAACAACGGGGTTGGATTTACTACAAGAAGAAAGCGGCGGTTGAGTTTAGGAAACGTGACACGCGAGTTGAGTTTAGGAAAAGAAGAACCGGTTGGGTTTAGGAAACGTGACACAAAGGAAACGTGGGACACGATCCCCAGTCTCCTGGGTAAAAGTCCTGTGTTTTACCCATCCACCACCCCGACCAACCTCGCTACGCGGATTTTCGCCCTTTCATACTACTCGCTACGAGTAAATTCACACGCAATCGCAAGGTAATGTAAGTCAATGGAGGCCAAACGGCGTTGATAAACACGCTAAAAAGCGAATATGCGTCTTGATAACACACCAATAATGGCATACAAATTGGCGTGTCATACATACGCCATTTCATGAGATCAGTCTGGGTTTTGAATATAAATTAGGTGAAGTTAGAACCTAGTTTCATATATAATACACATTTTCTCTAGCTGTGAATGCTAAGCACAGCTGAAAGAATGGGGTAAAGAGATCCCATAGGTCAACTGATGCACTGGGATATTTTCCCTGCAGCTTACAGGCAAATGTGATGTAACCTGCTGTGATTTATGGAAGGATCATGACCACAATTATATTTACCACAAGTAACGTTCTTCTATCACGCTTCTGTCCCAAATGAGGCTCCTGAAAGAGCTATAAAACTGTCAAACATACTCTGATTTATGCTGAAATTCTGTTTTACCCCCTCCCGGCCATGTGTGTTGCTGTGAAAGTGTGTGTCGGCTTCTGTGGGTTTTTTCTGTGTGTGTGAAGCAGCCACCTTCACAAATTTGTTAAGGGTCCAATTATGATGATGATTTGTTCCCTGCAATGGCTTTACTTGGATGACCTAATTTCCTCATTGAGTGGGGGGAGAAGGAAAAAAAATGGACTAGTCCTTTTTTCTTCTCCTCCCTCTACTCACTCCTTTCTCCTTTTTTCTTTCTTCTTCTTCTTGTCCTCCTCCTTCTTCTTCTGCTGCCATGACGTTGCATTCATCCACACGGTGACAAAACATCACTGTCATTCCAGCAGAGACAGCGTGACACAGCCCCCTAAACCCTTGTCACTCCCTCTACCGCACTCGCACACATACAAACATGCGCGCACACACACACACACACACACACACACACACACACATCCTGCATGCCTTGTGGAAGAGTGATCTCGCCGGCGCAAAGCACCGCTTCTGCACAATGACATTTCAAGGCTGCACACTCGCACGCCAACACACGCAGTGACAATTCACTGACAGAGCTGAGCGACAGTAGCCTACAACGAACATCAGAAATGTGTCATGTGTTTCCTTCTGCACTTACGCACAACAGCTCCATCTGCGTTTTGCACCGTTCACTCTCTTGACTAAAGCTTACAGAATGTATTTCCACAAGGAAGCACTGATCTTTTCCTTGCCCTTTCATTCTTCTTGAAAAGAGTTCTTCTTTCATTCGTTTTCCCTCCTCTTTCGACCTCTGGATTCTCACCCCTCACCCTGCTCGTCCTGGATGGGTCCGCTAATTCACTTTATCTGTCTTGGTCAGCTAACCAGCTACCCTACTAGTCTCTCTCTCTCCCCCTTCTGTAAACACACACACACACACACACACACACACACACACACACACACACACACACACATTTCACTCAGAACTCCTGTCAGACATAATAAAGGACTTTACAAAAGTAGAGATGAAACTTTGATAAGCGCACGGGCAGCATAGCAGGAGTGTGTGCAAGAGTGTGTGCTGCATGCATGTGCTTTTGGCAGCGATCACTTGTTTGACAAGGGGCAGAGGTGATGATAGGGTCGTCTGCCTTGCCAGGAACTCCCCCCGTAGCCAACACACTCTATATACACACACCCTTAGCCCTATTCAAAGCCACTCACTCATGTGGTAATGTCTCTATTGTGACAGCCTGAACGCTTTATGGGCAACAGCTTGGTGCTGGCATTTGGGCAGAGGAATTAGTGTGTATATGAGCATTTGTGTGAATGTGTGTGTGTGTGTGTGTGTGTGTGTGTGTGTGTGCGTGCCGGTGTCTCGCTCATCCGCTGTGAAATCTGACCATCTAGAGCTCGAAGCATTGAGACCTCGATTCCACTCTTGGTCTGGAGAAGAGGAGCAGGACAGGGGATGGGAAGCAGAGAAAAAAGTTTCAGGCACGAATATTAAAGGACGAGACTTTACACACACACACACACACACACACATATATGCACACACATCATTCCACTTCACTCTTACCGCCACAGTCTCAGTTAAGCAGGCAGAGCGATTCGTCATGTCAGAGAGCTCTGGTGCTGCCATACAACAAAAGGTGAAAGGGAGTGTGGGAAAGGGCTGTTGCACAAAGCCCTCCCTGCCCCCGTCTGTCTCCCTGTCTCAGCTGCATACGCAGGCGGTAGCCCCTTCAGCATCCCCCACCCTGTAGCCTTTAAGGCCCCCATCCCATCAGGACCGAGATTATGATTTTTACTGTGGCCACCAATCCTAAAACATATGAGCTCATAGATAGTGTGCAGAAAAATATCTCAACATCAGGTCTCTTGAGCCCCCAAAAAAACCCTTTAGCTCAGTCCAGACAGCCATTCAGCCAGAGAGATAGAGGGAGGAAGAGACGGAGGGACAGAGGGAGGGAGAGATAAAAAACAGCTATTCAGGAAGGAAATTCTGCCAGTCTCTGCCAGTCTCTACCTACAAAAAGAGAGCAAGAAAGAGTAGGAGGATCTCCTTGAGACTGATACCAGCTATGTAAATAGAGAGGCAAACAAACAAGACATTTTGGAAAGGCTGAGAGAAGAGGATATTCACACTGGTCCAAGTGTCTTCTCATTTGGGTCTTGTGTGCCTGATTTTTTTCTGGTTGCTAGAGAACAAATATTGGGGATACACACACACACACACACACACACACACACACACACACACACAGACAGACAGACAGACAGACAGACAGACACACACACAGACAGACACACACACACACACACAAACAAACACACACACACACACACACACACACACACACACAGACCAACTGCTGACTTGAATACAAAGTGAATGTTGTCTGGCATATAGCTGAGCCCGGACGTTTACCATAAATCTGCTGGGGAAGAGCAGTCAGTGTCTTACCGTCTCAATCGTGTCCTTCTCAAACAGAGGAATGATTTAACAATCAATGAAAACTGACCTTGCCTTCCTGTATCACATTCCTGCGGGAGCTAAGCTACGAGCAATGATGAGAACACATGCAGATTCACCAGGGGGAGGGAGGTGGGCAACAATTTCAACAACATCTGGGAACAAAACGAGGTAATTTGCAAAACAATTTGTCTTTTGAATAAGAAAAATACCTATCTTTTTGTCCGTCACAAAATGATCGTGAATGTAATAAATACAAATGGGAGCACATCGGGACACTTATGTTATTCGCCTCAGCCGGTGTCACATCATACCAAAGGCGTTAAAAGAGAGAGGGATGGATGGATAAAAGAAAGGATGGAGTCATCATGACGAATTGGAGTTTGCCCAAACACTGACAGTCTGTTGGCAGAGAGAGGAGCTCGCTTAGTGCCTTATATCGATAGACTGGCTGAGAAGGAGTTGAATATGAATAGGCATAGGCTTCACTGTCATACATATGGATCACAAAGAACTGCCGTCATCAGGTCTCCAGTCTTATAAGGATTTGTAGTTGCCTCAGTTAATCCTCGGTCCAATAGTGTCTGAAATTATGCAGGACAGTAAAACAGCTCCTGAGGACAAAATCCCACCTTAAATTATTCAATCTTTATTTCCTTGAATGACAAAACATTTTTGGTTTATAAACACTACGCCTATGTCACAGAATACATACTAAAGGTCTGCATGAAGTCACTTTTTGTGCTAAAGGACAGGAGGTAGCAAGCGTAGGCTACAGTAGTGGGCTACAGAATATAATTGCATTTACAGGTAGCACGCAGGCAGCCGAATTTCCTGCTGTGCTCACTAAAATGAAGTGCAGCAGGTGCGGAGAAGTCTGTCTACTGGCAATTATCAGTTTGAGTCTGGCAAACCAAAACAGTGAGCTCAAAGTGGCTGAAAGCTGCAGAGACCTTTCACATTACGTCACATTCGTTTCAAAGTTCAAATCTGAAATATTTCTCAAATGTAACTAAACACTTTCCCAGGAAGTGTGGATTCTTCTTTCACCTTTCCTTCACACACACACACACACACACACACACACACACACACACACACACACACACACACACACACACACACACACACACACACAAACACACACATTTGTTTCACTATCTTTGTGGGGACCCGTCATTGACATAATGTATTCCCTAGCCCCTTACCCTAATCTTAACCATCACAACTAAATGCCTAACCTTAACCCTTACCCTCACCCTAACCCTAACCGAATTCTAACCCTAATCCTAAAACCAAGTCTTAACCCTCAAACAGACCTTTAACCTTGTGGCGTCCAGCATTTTGGGCCCCACAAGGCTGTGCAGACCCCACAAGTATACTGTATTCCCCGGTTTTTGGACCCCACGAATATAGTAAAACAAGCACACACACACACACACACACACACACACACACACACACACACACACACACACACACACACAATTATGTACACAGAGCAGATACACATGTTGGTGTGATTTGTCACCATCTCTCTTGGCACGGGCAGGCCAGCGCTAATGGACGGACACTCTTTGTGTTCTAAACAAATTAGCTCCATTACTAAGAGACAGACAGCAAGGGTGAGAGAGAGATAGATATATGGATAGAGAGAGAGAGAGAGAGAGAGAGAGAGAGAGAGAGAGAGAGGTAAAGGAAAAGGCAAAGGTCCAAGATAAGGCATATAGAGGGAGATAAATGTAGTGAGAGGTAAACGTAAAAAGGAAGAAGAGCAGGGAAGAGATTTATGCATGGTATACAATGAATAAAAGGGAAGTCGCCTTATCAAACACAATTCTGTGTGTTTGATGTGTGAGCCGGGCTAGACATCTAAGCGCTTCGAGCCCTCGTGAGAGAGGGTAAATGTGCATTATCGTCCATCCATCACTCCCTCATTACTCATTCACTTACTTACACTCAGACACACACATACACACACACGGCGCACATACATGAATGCTGATACGCCCTAATACGTGCACTTAACACCAGACTGGATGCCAGCGAGACACATTTATCTCAATGCAACTGTGTGGAAATGATACTGAGTGCATCTGTGAATGTGTTTATGTGTGTCAGAGTGAATGTGATCCAGCAGGTTTCAGGTCAAAGCAATCCTCTGTCAAATGATTGGTCCATAATCTGATTGACAGGCCGATTCCCTCCTCTTCTCTGCCATCTCCTCTCTCTCTCATCATTTATCATCCATTTTCATACTTTATTATCTCTCCCTCCGGCTGCATACATTCCTGTGTTCTTTTTACACCCTCTCACTTCACCTCCTTTCAATCCCCTTGTCCTCCCCTTCCCTTTTCTACTCTCCATCCTCCCTCCATCCTGTCTCACTCTTGATGATATAAACACATCATTCCTTCTGAGCCGTGATCGCATTACCTGTGGTAACACTGCTCTTAACCACAGCACCTCTGCCATCTGGAAGTACATGTGTGTGTCTGTCTGTGTGTGTGTGTGTGTGTGTGTGTGTGTGTGTGTGCGTGCATTTGCTCCTCTATACAAATATGTATGAAAACGTGCCCTATACGGTCAAAGTCAATGGAAAAAAAGAGCAAAAAGACTTTCAACTCCGTGGTAGTGGCACTGAGGCGGCCTTGAATGTTTCATACGGAATTACTACAGACACATAAAGCTGTATGAACTAGAAGGTTGATGCTTTTCAGTGCTGGCATGCTGTATCAGAACAGATATACATGTAGATATCATATAAACCACCCAGTGAAATTGCAACAGTTTAGCAGAGTTCATGGAGTCATCTCTGGCTTTCTGAAAGGCCTGCATACAGCTAAGACTATATATATAGTATACTCTTCAAACCTGAAGGAAGAGTTAGAAACAATCATTTTTGTAACAATCAATATCTAAGACTAAAAATGCTCAAAAAAACTATTAGGAACAATACAATACAATACAACTTTATTGTCAGTTTACACTGTAATTCATTTCACGTTCCCGAGCAGCTCCTCGGATATCCTCGGATCCAGATCTTCATTGGCAGCACACTGATTTTGGTTTAGCACAGAGGCGATTCTAGGATCAGACCTTTAGGGGGAATGTGTCACGAATACAGTGATACAGTGCCAAGTTTGCAAAAGACACTTTAAAAGTCACAGTAATAACGACCAATTTGACACAATGTTCTAACATTCAGCAATTTTAGTTGCTTACTTTTCAATTTGGGTTCTAATCTGCGCCATGAAATAACCAACTTCTTCTCTGGGGACTACCAACGTTAAACTTCACAACCGCACTCCTGCTCTCCCTCTGACAGATCTGATTAGATAGAGACACAACCACCTCCGATTGGCCGACACTACGTTTCTGTTAACCCTTTTCTTGACTGGGTTACAGGTGCATAGCAGTGGTGACAGCGACACAGGATATTAATCCTGTTTCAAGCCCTTTGAACCTGTAATTGTTTGTCCTCTGTCACTAACAGACAAGTTCGCAAGTTTGGCTTGAGCTCCCCTAAAAAGGGTCTAAAATTGCCAATGGTTTAGCAACAGGATAGACTGATGTATATGAAAGAGTTCTTGAGCCTGTTGTGTCTAAACAAAGGGACTCTAGAGTCTAAACCACCTATTAGAAGGCAAAAGTTGGTATTCATAGTTTAAAACATGCATGGAGTCAGAAGAGATGTTGTTAGCAAGCCTGAGCATGCTCTTCTTGTGGGTTGTTTGAAAGCTGTGTGCAACAGGTTGACCAATGATCTTAGCACAAACTTTGAGTTGATTGTAGAATTTAGTTTTAAGTTTTGCAGATATGTTGCTGAGCCAATTATTGGATGAGTTGCCATGAAAGTTGGTTCATGTCATTTGTCCCCCTTAAAAGGGAATTGTATTAACTCTAATGACCCCTTCACTTTTCATGTAGTGCCATTATCTAGTCAAAATTTCAATGTGGTTTTTTACTAAATATTTTTAGAATAGAATAGAAAATGCATTATTGTTTACAAAAAGGCAGACATTTGTATTTGCTTTGCATGTACAAAATCTGCTATTAAAAAGGGTACATTAACACACATAATACATTCAGACAGAACACATTAAAAGCCATTTACATAAAACACAATACACAATAGAAGCTACATTAAAAGCAGCAACAGGTACTCAATGGTGAGGACCGAATCAAGGTTAAATAAAGTGCTATGTGCTAATGTAGGACGCTGGCTTCAAATATGTGGCTGTCCTTACTGATTAAGACAATTTAGTGCAACAGGGACAAAGACCAGTCTATGATTTTCTTTGCACAGGGGACTCTACCTTTGCTTTGGGGGCAGTAGCTGAGAGTGGTGATTTAAGGGATTTCTGTGGTCGTCTAAGTCCAAGATTTTGCCACTTAACTGTTGGACTGCTTTGCCATGGTGATAGGACAGTGGTTAGGCTCAGGGTAGCTGAGACATCCTGACTTTTAAGCTTAAAATTGGATCTAAATCCTACATTTCCTAGAATGCAACCAATCACAGTTTTTTGTTAGGATGCCGCACCCCGCCTAGCCCTCATCTAAAATCAGTGGATGGTCTTTTCAGAAAATTGTCTTAGAGGAAAAACTTCAGACGCAAAGAGCAAATTGGAAGATGACCAGATTGATCTTGTGCAATGACAGCTCACCAACATAGAGCTTGTGAGAGCACTGAGGGAAGATTTTGAAGTTAGCTTTGACTTTTTTTTTATGTGTAATAGTCTTTAATTATATGTAGGAGAGAAACTGATGTGGAGTTCACAGTTAGCTGGGCCTCTGCACCTCTGAGGTAGAGGCCACGGTACCCCAGTCAGACTGAGGGAAGATCGATCTGATGGTCCCCGATTAGAGGGCTTCCTTACCTCTGGCCTGCCAACCTCTAACCTTTCTATGGATGTATTTACAGTTTGAGAGCCGAGCAGGGAATGCAACCTGCAATGCACACACACACTTTAGAGTACAAAAAAGGGAAACACTTTACCAGAGTTTCCTTTGACATAATCAAAGAGATTTAATGATATGCTGTAGGCCTCATTTACACTCGTAACAGCTGCTTGGGATCTATAGTGCCATGTCACTCAACAATCAATATCTCTCACACACACACACACACACACACACTTTCTCACACACGTGCACACACCCTGGGAGGAATCTCTCTTATCGGGAAACATCAGATCAAGCAGATACACTTGAATGGCTATTGGGGCCAGATTGACTCACAGTGAAGGGACTTAGGATCAATGTTTTTGCTTGCAAGCCAAACTCATCCTGTTGTTGTGTGGTGTGTGTGTGTCTGTGTGTGTGTGTGTGTGTGTGTGTCCTGGTAGTGTTTGCCTGCCCCGACCAGCTGTCTGTTAATTCACGGCATATTAATATTAAGATGGCGGTGGTGAGGATCAGAGGACAGAAAGGCAGCCCCGGGACAGTCCATGGACTCACTCGACACGAGAGGCCCCTGGTCGAGCTCCCCCGCCGGGCTCCAGAGACAAAGACAAGTGCCTGTGTTTCCAAACATGGGCCCCTCTCACCACCCAGAGGTCAGGAACTTAGAATAATCTAGCTCAAGCAGGAGGGACCATGCTTTCTCATGCACACACACACACACACACACACACACACACACACACAAACATGCATTTAGGCATTAAGGCTTTGATATGACCCTGCTTAACCCAACAGAGTAGCGAATGGCGGGGTGTCACAGGGGGAAGAGAGGGCTTTAGGCAGAAAGTTGCTAAGGGTGGGGATGTCTACATTGGCAGAAAGACAAAAAAAGTGGTGGCAGTGGTGGTAGAGATGAAAAGGACAATCATGGGACATGAGCTTGACAAACAGAGAGCCAGCGCACGCCTGCTAAAAGACAGAAACTAGAAGCAAGAGGGCGAGATGGATTGAATGGACTGTATGATCAAAGCAGACAAATAACTGAGAGATATGAAGAGTGGGGGAGACCTTGCTGCAGTTGAGTCATGAATGAGCTTGGTGGTCTGAAAGGGACACATGCGCTTTGATTGTCCTCTAATAATATTTCTCAAGCACAGCCTCATCTGAAATGCCACCACCAAAGGAAAACAAATGACTGACGACGAGACACAAGAATCAATCAGTGGATTCATCATCTGCCCGTGAAAGGACACACATCAGGTTATTAAACCATGTTTAAGCACAATATCAAACTTGTGGCCTTTATTTTAGCACTGTAGTGTCTAGAATGGGAAGTCTAAATTTGTCAAGGCCAGCTGACATTATATCTCTTTAGCCTCACAACCTACTGTATTGCCATGAAGAGCAGAATAATGTCAGCTTTGGATGACTCTCTCAGAGGCCGTCAAGCTCATGCTCCCCATTCACTCACTGCAGGAGAAGTACGCCATCTAGTGCACAAGTATGAAGGGTCACAAAGGAAAATACAGGAATAGATCATTATGTGCGTGATGTGCTGATCAGACATTCAGTGGAAAGACGGTATGCTCCGCTAAAATTAAAAAGATTATCCTTGTATACTTTGACAGTAAGCACCATGCTGTCTCAAACACATTTCAAGTCCCATTTGGATTCAGTAGAGCAGCTGTATAAAGTCTGTGTGGATGACAATCCGTAATGTAATTTTCTTTCTCATCTTTTGGAGGGGAGAGAATTTGAAAAGCAAGCTCTGCCAGGAATGTATCAACATACATAGATAAGATACATAGACAAATACACAAAATAAACACAAACTGTGTGATTAGAGCCAGTGCTCAAACTGTAAATAAGGCTTATTTTAAAACATGAAATGTTCATTTTTATTCTCCCTAAAGCCTCCCTGGTACCCTAGTACCTAGTACCTAGTACCTTTTTAGCATCATAGTTCCCCTGTGCTATTGAATTCAAAAACGTAATTTTTATCTTAAGGGAAACAAATAAATGTCAAAGTGTTGATTACAGTAGGAGCCAAATTAGAATGTCAATCCCAATCATTGTGTGGACCTACCACGTCGATGTCTCACATACACACAAATCTAAACTACATGCAATTTGATATACCTCTGTAGAAGAGCCAAAATCACAAGTGTGAATGATATAATCCTTTTGTAAGTCAAGAATATCTGCTTAATGTGGTAACTAATCAATACTCAGAAAGCGATTTGGCGAGAAGGGATCAACGTAACAATCTCCAAAGCATACTGTACCTCTTCTTCTGACTTCCGGTTGTAAAAGGCAATCCAAACGCCTGCATGAAGAGAAGTAGCCCAGGACATATACTCCCAGACCACATTTCTCTTACTGGTTTGCCCTATTGTGCCTTCATATTGTTAATAATGCAAAATTCAAATATTATAAGATCCTAATTGTTAGCTTTTAACACTGTAATGTCTGCTATTGGCAGTTTAATCTCCTCTATTACACCTTCCAAAAGTTTAAATACTTATATACATCAAATGAACTGCAACAAACATCATTTCAAAATGAGCATTGTAGTACTTTTAACAAAAGACAGTACAAGCCTATTGCACACTAACAGCACAAAGCTGCAACACAATAGAAAAACGAGGATACCGCCTCCCTGCTAATCGACCCATTTTACCAAATCTAAAGAGAGGAGTTGACAATTTGCCGTCTGTAATAGCAATGGCCAAAAGAGACAAGTTACTGAGGCGGTGAAAACCCACTCCGCCATAGATCAGCTGCGGCATTGCGCGTCTCCCAACCGTGAAGAGCTGCGGGCCAAGCGCTGCTATAATTAAAGCGTTTATTGATTCGACTCTACGCGCTCCTGCGTCCTCTGGACCGTGAGCCGGAGGCGCAGGGCGGGTCAGCCACTCTTTACTATGCTAATGTCTATGGTAATATAGCCACCGGTGGTTGGAGTCGATTATTGACGCGTTCCCTAAATGGACGGTTGATCCACAAATGAAGCTTTGTGCGGAGGGGTCAATGGCACCGAGATTGATACCGGGGCACGGGGTCAGTTTCATTTCAACTCCATCGGTTTCAGGAAATGAATTGGGAATGACTTTGTTAATTGAAATATTAATTGGAAAGTAAATGACATTTCTCAACTCCAAGAGGGATTTCTGTTCATCTCCTCCTGGTATTGAGCAGAAATATACAAGATCCATCTATTGAGGCCCTGGGGGAATGGGTCAGAGAGAGAGGATCAACCTCTCAGTGGATTCATTTAGACATTTCTATCTTTCTTTTCATGTTTGCACAGGCTGTGTGTGCGAGAAAAAAGCGTGTATGTGTAGATGTGTGTTTGCTTTAATTGCACTGAAATTGGGCTCACTCTCTTTCTCTTAGATTATTTTTGGATGGCTTTGTCTGTATGTGTAGAAATGCAAAGAGACAAACCCATCCAAAAAGTCTGTGTGTGTGTGTGTGTGTGTGAAGAGAAGAGAAGACAGAAACAGATATAAAAATGAAAAGAGCATAACAATAAAAGTCCTTAGGTAAAATAAAAGAGCATGGCATCAGAAGAGAAGTGGCCGTACCCCGCCTGCTGAAACAGAGAATAACAATGCTTGATGGTTGATGGACCTCTGGTGGGTGCTGGTGCTGGGGGCAAAGCAGAACATCATGCAATCAGTCTGAGAAAGGTCAGTGTATTGATCGGTGTGTATGGCTCCACTGTTACATATCAAAAACATCTCTGCTCTTCTCAACACTTCTCTAGCTCTAAAAATGACCTGAAGTGCACTGCTCTTTACAGCAGTCCACCCCAAGGCAGCCGTTCAGCCTGGCACGCTGAGGCACCAGCGTCTTCCAGACTCAAACCCAGACACATAGTTCTTTATTACAGCATACCTGGCCTTTGTTGAAGTTTTCTGGCTGTTTTTCTTACCCGAGACAAACTTATCAGAGTGTGTGTGTGTGTGTGTGTGTGTGTGTGTGTGTGTGTGTGCGCGCACAGACTGGAAGGAGAGGGAGGGAGTTAATCAGATTGTCTGATTATTATCAATCTGCAAGAGAAGAAAAAAGAAGAAGACAGAGTCACATGTCTTTATCTTCCAAAATGAATCAATAAGATTCCTCAGTGTGGGATAAAGGATCAAATTAAACCTTGATCTGTCTGGTGCGGATTCTTTATTAAACAGAGAGAGCAGACACAGTCAAATATATCCATCTGATGAGACACTCCTTTAATTACAGCTCGCATTTGCGTCACGCCACTCACATTGTGTCTTTGCCTGCAGATGTGTGTGTGTTTGCTTTGAGCCGCACACACACCAACCAGCGTTTCAGATCAGGAAACACTCCTCTCTGCCGCAGCCGAGTGCTAAAAGCCGTAAGCAGAGGGCACAACCATAATTTAGGGTGTGTGAATCATGCATGAGTGGGTGTGTAAATGCACACAGTGTGATCAGAAAGTTGTGGTTTGAGGCAAAGGAGTTTGGTTTCCTTATCCATTGTCTCACGTATGCTTTGTGCAAGGTGAGAAGGTGAGGTTCTGTAAAATAATACCAACATTTAATTAGGGCTGTGGACCGCCAATCATTTCCTGAATCGATTCGATTCCGATTCACGAAGGTCCCGATTCGATTACGTTTTCGATTTGATTCAATATCAGGTTAGGGAAATTTCAGTTACAATACCAATTTTGCTTGGATATAAGAACTTACAATTGTACAAGCAAGAAGCAAACCTCAAATATTTTTTAATAATGCACGAGGTTAATGATTTTATACTTATACATCGATGGTGAGAAAGCGTATATTAAAAGATCGATTTCGGGATTTCATTTATCAATATCAGATCACTCAAACAAAGATCAATTTTAATTGGAGAATCAATTATTTTAAGCCAGCCTTATATTTAATGCAGAACTTCAAATGTGTGTGTGTGTGTGTGTGTGTGTGTGTGTGTGTGTGCGTGTGCGTGTGCGTGTGCGTGTGCGCGTGCGTGTGCGCGTGCGCGTGTGTGTGTCTTTCAGAATCAGAATCAGCTTTATTGGCTAGGTTTGACAAGGAATTTGACTCCGGTTAATCTTTGCTCTCAAGTACAACACTCACTTAACATATAAAGAATAAAAAACAGAAATGACAGTAAGAAATATAAAAAACAATACTGTTAAGTATACAGTATAACAATACAATAGAATTTACAAATTTACAAAAAAATATACAATAACAATTGAAGAGAGGGAAGGAATGGTGCTATATCAGTATAGTCTGAGATTTAAGATTTAAATATAAATATAGTGCAAGGCAGTTCAGATAAATGGTAATATATTAATAACAATATTGTAATTGTAAGATTGAAATATACATGAGGCAGATGAGCAGAACAGTGTTGATTGACTTTGTTCAGTGTAAGGGTGGGGGCTATTTCTGAGCGTTCAACAGAGTGACTGCTTGGTGAAAGAAGCTGGTTTTGGTGAACAGTGCCCTGTATCGCCTACCAGAGGGAAGGAGGTTGAACAGTTTGTGACCAGGATGTGAGGGGCCTTTGTGTGTTAACATGCATGCATGTTTTTTAAGCGTGCCCTTGTGTCTATGCATAGGGGGTCGAAAATGTGCTTCTCATTCCCATTTGCAGTCGATATCGGATGAGGACATGAGAGTCAGTATTGATTGTAATTTCCTGCGACGCTACGTTCCACTCTCTTGCTTTATCAGGAGACTAATACCTATCAGCCATGCTGTCTGCCAACCAACAGCCTTGGCTGCTGCCCAGGACAACAACTAATGAATAAAAGAAAGGAACTAATAATCCAGCCAGGCATTTCTCCTCTGACAAACCCTGTTGCCACTGGGATGATAATGATGAGGCTGGGATACTGGGTGTGGATGTGTGTATGCATGAAAAGTACATCAGTGCAGTCAGGTCATTATGTGTGTGCTCGTTCGCATGTGGGTTTGTGTATATTCTCAAGTGTATGTATTTGTGTGCATTTTGTGCTTGGTTGACAGCATCACACCAGCCAAGTTTTCATTGATTTTAATGACTGGACATTTGGGACGACAGGCGTTGCTGTGTCTTGGGATTTGCAGTTGTTGACTGAAGGAGTCAAGGGCATGAAGCTAACATGAGCTTTCCACCCTGACAGCATGTGGACGGCCAATCAGGTGTTGTTGATGTTGTTGTTGAAGTGGTATAATGATGGCCTGGCTGAGATGTACCACAGGGCCCAGATACATAATGTAGGTTTCGGTTCTCCTTTCGGTTTTTCAGTTTTTCTCTTCATACAATCACACATTGTTGTATCTCAGTTTCGCTTCAACTCTTCCTTCAATTGATTTCAAAGGATCCTCTTTGTGTTGCCGTTTAGCTCTCTGCCTCTTTATCGCCCTCACCTCCTCTATTTATCACTTTCACTTTCACTCCTTTTCGGTCTCTTTCTTTCTCATTTTAAGCTTTGAATTGAGCCCATTATATTGTCAGTTTGCCTGGCTTTACGGTTGGATAAATGTGTGTTAAAACTTGAAGATTGACGCACGCTTTCTTCTGTATACACCGTTCATGCCCCTGCTTTCCTCTATATGTGCCCTTAAACTCCTATATACATGTGTTTTCAATACTATTTTCCCCCTCCTCCCACTATATATTTTAACCCATTCCTCCTGGTAGTTCAAGTGGGTTGTAAAAATAAAGCTGGCTTTTCTCCATTCAAAACTACCATCTCATTCATCAAAGGCTGCTCATGTTGAAGTAAGTGCACTCCATGCACTTGGTTAGAGCTGATACCATCATCTATATTTGAGAGTTTAAAAAAGCAGGTAAACACATACAAAATGTTTGATGAAGATCCAAGTTAAACTTTTTATTACAGATAATTGTGACCAAGATATACGGAGTGATATATTTTAAAGTTCGAGGTAACATGAAAGCTTCCTCCATTTTTGACACAACAGCCTCGGTTTTCATCACTGTCAAGACGGTTTAAGGTTGTCAAACAGCTGAAATTTGAATGTCAAAGTTCACCAAAGTGAAGATTTAGGTTCCATACCGTAGTTGTAAATGCTAACATTCAGGGCGATGTCATTTAAACACCCATGCATTCTTAAAAAAAGAGCCAAAAATAAGTTCAACCACCAGTGTGGGTGAACAGGGCCGTAAAGCAAAGCTTGTTTGAGAAGGTCACTGGCATTGATGTGTGTGTGTGTGTGTGTGTGTGTGTGTGTGTGTGTGTGTGTGTATGTATGTGTTGTTGTTATAGGTAGTTATTTTTAAATTAATCATTGAAGTATCATTTTATCTGAATAACCGCAAGAAATTTCCCTAGCACACATCTAACATTTAATGATAATAATATTACATTAATTCAAAGCACCAACCCTCATACTATCAGTGACTCTTAAAGTAGAGGCAGCTTGTGGCTTTCTGAGTGAGTGTAAAGGAAAGTGATGAGTGTATGTGTACACCTATCTATGAAGGTTTGTACTTTTCAGTTATGCTACACTTGTGTACTTGTTGCATTGTGGGTAGGACTGTGGTAAATGGTCTGTTTTCCCATGGCTTGTAAGAGGTGAACTCATTCTTTCCTCTCCCCACTGCGCGGCTACAGCGACTCTCTACCATGGTGACGGGTTAGGGGTGTGATGATGGGTGAGAGGCGGAACGGGCTTGTGTTTTATAAGAGCCAAAATCCAAACTGACTCAAGACAAAGAGAAGTCCGCTCATCGTGAAAGACATAAAAGTGCACGCCACTCCTGCTGTGTGAGAAAGACTGTCTTGATTCATTGCTTTGAAAATTATTCAAGCAAGTAGGATAGTAGTAGAGGATTATTGTGTGTGAGTGATTCAGATAGTATAAGTCTGTGCTGAGAGATACTGCCCTCCACAACTGAAGGACAAAGCCAGAAGATGAGATTCAGCCCGGTGATAGATGCTCTTCTCTGCTTCACCACATGGATGAGCATGGCCCATGCAAGTGAGTACTGCAAAACGTTCAGGCTTTTTGATTGAGTGTATGGTCTGAGTGTTTGGCAGGGTGAAATTAAGGGTACTTAATCTTTCTTTTTCTATGTCTGTCTTGTTTAGCCAGTGGACCGGTGGCCAGCTGTTGTCTCCAGTGGTCTAACACTCTAAGTAGAGTCCCACTTGAACGAATTGTGGATTACACCAATCAGTCTGAAGGCCTCTGTCCAATCACAGCCGTAGTGTAAGTGGTCCTGCAAATTCACATTGTATAGAATTAAGAAAACAAATGTCCACATGTACTCCCGTGTACTTTTTAAGTGTGGGTTCACCCAAATTACAAAGAAAACATCACATGTCCTCACTTCCTCAACAGTTTTCATTGGAACAACTTTCTACTGGAAAATAGTTCATTTGAAAACAGTTCACAGCAAGAACGGTGGATTATTTAGAGTAGGAGGGACACAGTTCATTGAGCTTGAATATTTCAAACTATCTGCATGGCTAGATACAACTAAAGGAAAGTGAGAAAACATGTTATGGTTTTTAACTTGGATGAACTACATCTCTAAGAAAATTGTTTATCAGAACCTAATTAAAAACAGTGTTAAAACAGCATTACGATACCATTAACAGATCACAATCAATTGCAGGTTTCAGACAAAGCGTGGAAGGAGGATTTGCTCCGACCCTAACAGTAACTGGGCAGAAAAAGCCATTCGGAAGGTGGACAAGGAGAAAGAAAAAAAAGCACTGCAAGAGAAGGGACTGAATGAAGAATCAACAAGCGACATCCCACCAGCAGTGTCCACTGCACCAACAAACGCACGGCAAAAGGAATGCAGAAATGGAAGGAGACGCCAGAGGAAGAAGTCCAGGCGTGGGAGGAAGGTGCAGAGAAAACGTGTGTGAGGAATCACAAGACAATTCAAAGCTACCACAGTCAGCAAACATTACTCTTTCCATTTGGACTTGTCCTGCTATATTGCATGAACAGTAAACAAACCTGAAACAAAAGCAGCTTTTTTATATATTATTGTATCTATTAAATATCCAATATGTATTTAAATATATGTTGATCATACCTTGTTGTCATAAACGTGTGTATGTTGATCAAAAGAGCATCATTTTCTACCTTTTCCAGTCAATTGCCAATAAAGTCTTCTTAAGTCGATTTGGTGTATTTCTTATAAACAAAATGAACATTATGTGAAACAGAATTGGTATGTTTTAGTATGATGACACATACAGTACCTGTTCTCAGTAGCTGTCATTGTGTCTACACACAGTGCAATTACCTAATGTACAGGAAGGAAACAAATCTAGACACAGATGAACAGCATATATTCAATAGGGGTGCACGATTCACAAAATGTCACAATTTGATTCGATATCGATTTTCAGGCTCAAGATTCGATTCAAAATCGATTTTCGATTTAAAAACGATTCTCGATTAAAAAAACGATTCACAGTATGTAAATGTAGTTGATTTTCCCATGTGATTGCAATAGACATACAATTAAAAAATAAATAAATAAAATTAAATTATTTTTTTTAAATTAAAAAATATGAATTGATTTTTGGAATTCTATGAATCGATTTTGAATCGGTAGAGCTTGAATCGCGATTTGAATGCAACGCGACCCCTAATATTCAGCTGTTATGTACTACAAGTAGGAATTATAAACATAACAACACATACATATACATATATACACACACAGCATTTTCAAATTGAGAATCTCTGTTATACCCACACAGTACACCCATGGTACGTGTGGGCGTACTATGGGTGAACAGGGCCATTAAGCAAAGCTTTGTTGAGAGGGTCACTGTCATTAATGTGTGTGTGTGTGTGTGTGTGTGTGTGTGTGTGTGTGTGTGTGTGTGTGTGTTGTTGACAGTGTTGGGGTAGTTACTCAAAAAAAGTCATGGATTACACATTACTAGTTACTTTTTTCTACAACAATGCCTTACTTTACTGAATTACTCACTGCTGTAAGTAATTAGTTACACTAGTGCTGACATTACTTTTGGATTACTACGTAATATCACCTGAGATGCACCATAACTTACTTGCCAAATAACAATATAAAGTTAAACCTCATATATGCCCAGATCAACACACATTCTTATTATAATGAGTACATACACAAGACATACACATGGTAGCTTGCAAAATTGTTCCTGTCTGAGGGTGGCCGTCCCCTCTTCGTTACCTGTATCTTGCCCAGTATGCTTCGGAAAGCTGGCGATTCCAATGTCCAAACAGGAAACATTTCCTCCACTGTGTATACTCCCACAAGCCTATTTATCTCTGCTTGGTTTGCCTGCTGTTAAAAAATCAAGTCTTGGCTGCTTGGCTGCTTGGCTGCTTGGCTGGTGTCGGCAACATGCTCTATTCATCAGCGTCCGCATCACTCAGGGTCCGGGGGTCTTTAGTGACTAGCTTTGTGTTAGCATCAGTGTTGTAGTCGAGAGCACCTAAACCGAGACCAAGTCATCACCAACACCAGAGTGTATCGAGACCGAGGTAAGACCGAGACTTTGAAAGTTTGAGACCGAGTCAAGACCAAGACCAAGACCAAGGCAGGGCAAGACCGAGTCAAGACCAAGACCAAGACCAAGACCAAGACCAAGACCAAGGCAGGGCAAGACCGAGTCAAGACCAAGACCACATTTGTGTTAGACAGCCGGAGCCTCTTCTCCTTTCTCCCGCATTCACTTTCTTGGAAGTGCGTGTAAAGGGGGCAGGGAATAGGGGGGTTTACAGTAACACATTTCAAATTAGATATGAGTCAAGTTATTGGTTGCGTTTGCAAGTTTTAAAGGCATAAATCAGACCATGCAGAGGCAATTTAGTAATATCCCTGCAGTTATGGTCTTGAAATAAAATCCCGAGTCCTCTTAACCGTGATCAAGTAAAAATGCAGTTGATTCCGAGACGAGATCGAGACCTCCAAAAATCGTGCATTTAATTTGAAGAATAGAGGATACCTCCACCACTCAAAAGAGCAGTGGCTCTGCCATTTTTGTGTCATGTTACGCAAACGACGAAAAGGGACGTTTGATTTGTTTTTCTCTCTTCTAGTTGAAGAACCAGTAACGCAAGTAACGCGTAATGTGATTACCGAAGTTATCAACAGTAATGCGTTACATTACTGCGGTTACAGACAAATGTAATCTGATTACCCCCAACACTGGTTGTTAACAACCTATCTAGGTCGATATTTTAAATCTGGTACAAGCATTTCTCATATAAATATATCATGTACATATCATTCATCTTAACTGAAAGAAATTTCCCTAGACCTAATCTGACATTAATAAAAAATAAAAAAATATTTCAATGCTCTTTCCAGCCACCAACCCTTTCATAATATCAGTGACTCTTAAAGTAGAGGCAGCTTGTGGCTTTCAGAGTGAGTGTAAAGGAAAGTGATGACTATCTGTGTGTATGTGTACACATATTGTATCCGTTTTTTGCTATTGAGTTATGCTACAGTTGTATACTTGTTGCATTGTGGTAAATGATCTGTTTCTCACCTTTGGTTTCTTATTCTTTCCTCTCCTCACTGCACGGCTACAGCGACTATGCTCCATGGTGACAGGTTAGGGGTGTGATGATGGGGGAGAGGCGGAAGGGGCTTGTGTTTTATATGAGCCAAAATTAAAACCTGAGTGATCAGAAAGACAGAGAGAAGTACGCTAATCGGAAAGACATGAACGTGCTCCTGCACTCCTGCTGTGTGAGAAAGACTGTCTTGATTCATTGCTTTGAATACTACTCAAGCAAGCAGCAGGATTATTGTGTGTGAGTGATTCAGATAGTATAAGTCTGTGCTGAGAGATACTGCCCTCCACAACTGAAGGACAAAGCCAAAAGATGAGATTCAGCCCGGTGATAGCCGCTCTTCTCTGCTTCATCACGTGGATGAGCATGGCTCATGCAAGTGAGTACTGCAAAACGTTCAGGCTTTTTGATTGAGTGTATGGTCTGAGTGTTTGTCAGGGTGAAATTAAGGGTACTTAATCTTTCTTTCTCTATGTCTGTCTTGTTTAGCCAATGGACCGGTGGCCAGCTGTTGTCTCCAGTGGTCTAACACTCTAAGTAGAGTCCCACTTGAACGAATTGTGGATTACACCAATCAGTCTGAAGGCGTCTGTCCAATCACAGCCGTAGTGTAAGTGGTCCTGCACAAGTTTTTGTTCTAACTTGGATAAACTACCTCTTTAAGAAAAAACTCAATTAAAGACCATGTTAAAACAGCATTACGATACCATTAACAGTTCACAATGATTTGCAGGTTTCAGACAAAGAATGGAAAGAGGATTTGTTCCGACCCTAACAGTGACCGGGCAGCAATAGCCATTCGGAAGGTGGACAAGGAGAAAGGAAAAAAAACAACGCAGAAGACGGGACTGATTAAAGGCTCAACAAGCAACATCACACCAGTGTCCACTGCACCAACAAACGCACCACAGAAGGAATGCTAATGGAGGAAGGGGCAGAGAAAACGTGTGTGTAATGCAAATATTACTCTTTCCATCAGGTGCAGCTAAATTGCATGAATAGCAAACAAACCTGAAACAAAAACAGCATTTTATACATTATTGTATCTATCAAATAGTCAATACATATTTATATATATGTTGATCATACCTTGTTGTAAAAATGTGTGTATGTCTATCAAAAAAGCATACTTTTTCATTTGCCAATAAAGTCTTTTTGAGCAGATTTAGTGTTTTTGTTATGAACAAATGGAACATTATGTGAAACAGAATTGGTGTGTTTGATGAAATATATAGCTCTGGTGTTAACACACAGGGCAAATAACACATGTACAGGAAGGAAACCAGCATGCAATAGAAAGCTAAACAGAGAAAACAAGTTCTAGATCTAGATACAGATGAACAGCATAGATACAGCTGTTGATGTACAAAAAGTAGCAACATCAGCTGGACAGACAATCTTACAGTGTCTATATACACACACATACAAATGCATATTGTATAGATTGTGGTCAGGTTAGTAGCTGTACTATGCAAGTAGTGCATGACGATGCAAAAAAAAAACTGGAATAAATACTGTTGGAAGGTAGCATATATTACATAGACATGGGTGGCTTTTTGGATATTTACTGCCAGACCATAATCTTGCACATGATGATATGCACATTTTAACATGCTGTAATAGTTACACTGTGATATAATATGCAACAAACACTATGATGTTTTGACATTGGTAATTGCAGGGTTGTTTTACAGAAACCATATTGGGATGTGACGTGTCTGTTTGTGACTGTGATGGCATGTGGTTAGTCTGGATCAATGGAAGTAAGTTTTCAGGATAAGTGCCTGACATTCGCCATTCACCTTCTGCTCTCTGTGTGTTGATGTTCTCAAAGTCTCTTCGCATCAAAAACACTTTGAGCTAGCAAGCTACGCGTTGAAAATGGCAAGTTTACAAAGAATATGTTTACGGCATTTACTCTCTAACTGGGACGTTTTGGGCCCCATTAATGGGGATTTGCTACGGACAAAATGTACACGCCAATACACTGGTAAGAGCAAAAATGTTATCCATGTATCAAACTAATTTAAATAACTCACATTACTATATTGTGTGAACAGTTAACTTAATATTGTATGTGTCGTTTTCTTTTGCGGTGTGCAAATGTTCCACCAAAATAAGTTTCTTCCCGAGACTATTTTGCAGAGCCACCGGCGCTGCGTCCGGAGGTTAGCGCTGCCCAAGACGATTGTGATTGGTTAAAAGAAATCCCAGAGCGTTTTTTTTCTCCCATCCTAGAATGTTTGTATGATGTAGCCAGACCTTATTTCACGGTGCTGTGGAGATAGGGATAGCATGTGGTCAAAAACGGTCCCGGTGTCAGGGGTCTGAAATATTTTCCCTGGCTGTGTCTTACTGTAACTTGGGATGTGTACAGGTCCTATGATCATTGAAGTCCTCACTGTCTTTGTCTTGTTCAGTGCCATATCAAGCCACACGCTGACAGATTGGTAGAGAGCAGATTGTTGTGATAATGTAGGTCATTTCTTATTCAGGTATTCTGGAAAATGCTATATACTGCTAAATGGCATACCAAACATCTGGCACATCCCACATTGGATTACAAATCATTTTACAAAACACATTTACAAAATATACCATACATGTTTATTGAGCATATTAAATTGAGAATATCTATGTAATACCCACAGATCACAACATTTTTTCGGTGTGTGTGTGTGTGGGGGGGGGGGCATTTTAGGCCTTTAATTCCACAGGACAGATAAAGACATGAAAGAGGAGAGAGAAGGGGAATGACATGCAGCAAGGGGCTGCAGGTCGTAGTCAAACCCGCGGCCGCTATGTCAAGGAGTAAACCTCTACCAACTAGCGCCTGCTCTACCAACTGAGCTAACTCGGCCATCACAACATCTTTTCAACCTACTGTGACGCACACAAAATACCACAGAAACACCGAATTGAAAGTCACAGTCATGAACATGAAACACTGAATTTGGTTAGAAGTTGTGCTAATAGAAATAAACTACTTTAATATTTATTAATACATAATATTCATTTATTTTATAGCAAATATATCACTTTTTACACCAACCTAAAAATAATTAACAGCATCACCTTTGTCATCAGTTATTTGCAAAATACAAGCTGTTTACATGCAGTAAAGATACCACGTTTGCATCATCCTTTTTCTTTTCTCTCTCTTTTCAGCCAAAAAAAATCCAATTCAAGGCTGCAAACTATTAAAACATTTGAAAGTAGAAACAGCTTGTGCCTGGTGTCTTATAGTCATGTCGTAGTATATGTGTGATATTTGTGATACTATTGCCTTTCTTTGTCAGGGTGTGTGTTTTATTTTAAACTGTGGCGCTGCCAAGCCACCACAAGCGCCACATCCTGAACGCTCAGTCGAGCATGTGTCCGTATGAGTGCATGTTTGTGGTCGCCTATTTCAGCAGAAGGGTATTATCTATTAGCGAGAAGTTTGCTCTCTTCTAAGAACACAATGTGACAAAACCTTAGAAAAAGTCATGCAACATTGAACATGTGTGACAGAACTGTCCACCAAATACACATACACACACACCACACACACACACACACACACACACACACACACACACACACACACACACACACACACACACACACACACACACACAAATGTATACAAGAGCTAAAACAAGAGTGGATATTGGACTTTTATCAAGTGACCAGAAACATGCAAATGAATAAATCCAATGTCCAAATGAATGCAAATGTTACTCCATGTCTGTTGGATGTTTAAACAGCTTGTTGGGCTGCCCCCATGTGGCCAAAAAAAGCAATCACCTGTAAGATTTATGGAGATTAGTAGCTCTTAAAATTGAAACTTTGAAATGGGCAAATGTGTGTGCACGTGTGTTGTAAATCTGTGTACACCTGAGATGTGTTCATACAATGTTTGGCTTTTGTGACGTGACTTGTGAGTGTGTGTGTGTGTGCTTGTGCGTGTGTATCGTTCATCTGTGTGCACCTGAGTGAGATGTGTTTTGTGGTTAACCCATCAGGGAAGGAAGGAGTGAAGGAGTTCAAGTATCTTGGGGTTTTGTTCGCGAGTGAGGTGACAATGGAGCGGGAGATTGGTTGGAGAATCGGCGCAGCGGGTACGGTATTACACTCAATTTATCGCACCGTTGTGACGAAAAGAGAGCTGAGCCAGAAGGCAAAGCTCTCGATTTACCGGTCAATTTTCGTTCCTACCCTCACCTATGATCATGAAGGCTGGGTCATGACCGAAAGAACAAGATCCAGGGTACAAGCCGCCGAAATGAGTTTCCTCAGGAGGGTGGCTGGCGTCTCCCTTAGAGATAGGGTGAGAAGCTCAGTCATCCGTGAGGAGCTCGGAGTAGAGCCGCTGCTCCTTTGCGTCGAAAGGAGCCAGTTGAGGTGGTTTGGGCATCTGGTAAGGATGCCCCCTGGGCGCCTCCCTAGGGAGGTGTTCCAGGCACGTCCAGCTGGGAGGAGGCCTCGGGGAAGACCCAGGACTAGGTGGAGGGATTATATCTCCAACCTGACCTGGGAACGCCTTGGGATCCCCCAGTCGGAGCTGGTTAATGTGGCTCGGGAAAGGGAAGTTTGGTATGAAGGTAAATATGGTGCAAAATGGGAGAGCTTGTAGAATACAATGTGAGAACTTGCAGAACAAAAAATCTGAACTTGTATGTTAAAATTTGCACTTGTAAAAATTTAATTTGCACTTGTAAAAATAAAATTTGCACTTGTAAAAAATATTCACACACATGTGATCTGAATTTGAAGTCATACAAAGAAAAAAAACATGAGAGCTTGTAAAAAAAATCTGAACTTGTAAATTGAAATTTGCACTTGTAGAAAATGTTCACACACCTGTATTCTGAATGTGAAGTTACAGAAAAAATATTCACAAATGTGTATATTGATATTTACATGAACACAATGACAGCTGCAAACTTATAATGCAACATTTACTCGTATACTTTTTTTTTACTCTGGTTCATTTTCCATCACAACCACAACTCAGTGATTACAACCTCTGGAATCTGTCACTGCAACTTCACATATGTGCTCTCTCGCATCACAAAGTGGCCAATCTGCGCACCTCGACTTTCACAACACTCTTGACGATACATTTGTATGAAGGTAAATATGGTGCAAAAAGGGAGAGCTTGTAGAATACAATGTGAGAACTTGCAGAACAAAAAATCTGAACTTGTATGTTAAAATTTGCACTTGTAAAAATTTAATTTGCACTTGTAAAAATAAAATTTGCACTTGTAAAAAATATTCACACACATGTGATCTGAATTTGAAGTCATACAAAGAAAAAAACATGAGAGCTTGTAAAAAAAATCTGAACTTGTAAATTGAAATTTGCACTTGTAGAAAATGTTCACACACCTGTATTCTGAATGTGAAGTTACAGAAAAAATATTCACAAATGTGTAGATTGATATTTACATGAACACAATGACAGCTGCAAACTTATAATGCAACATTTACTCGTATACTTTTTTTTTACTCTGGTTCATTTTCCATCACAACCACAACTCAGTGATTACAACCTCTGGAATCTGTCACTGCAACTTCACATATGTGCTCTCTCGCATCACAAAGTGGCCAATCTGCGCACCTCGACTTTCACAACACTCTTGACGATACATTTGTATGAAGGTAAATATGGTGCAAAAAGGGAGAGCTTGTAGAATACAATGTGAGAACTTGCAGAACAAAAAATCTGAACTTGTATGTTAAAATTTGCACTTGTAAAAA